>NC_087213.1:183392-225242 GCF_015104395.2 Macrobrachium nipponense | reverse complement strand
TGTCGCGTGTGCCGCGAGTTTTGAATTCTGTCGGGACGTCGGAGGGACTATAGCTAAGTATATATCTGCCGGGTAAGTATGTACAAAACTTTATTGTATACTAACAATATCATATTTGTTCCGATACGTAATACAAACCCTCGGTCCTTTAACAATAGGAAGGTAACTAGCGGCAGCTGGGACGGTCGTAAGCTTCGACAAGGGGAGAACGGTAGTTAACTGCTTGTCCGATCGTGCTGCGCGCCGCGCGCCCGAGAGGTGAAGAATCACTTTTGCTTTCGGCCGCGGGTGTGAAGGACGTGTTCGTCATCGCGCTCTGCCCGCTTCATCGTCGTATGCTTGTTTATATTGTGTTTTCTACTTATGGTTTGTTTGACTTGAAAATGAAACTGTAAGTACACTGTTTTCATTTTCATTACTTAATTATGAATCAACATGGAGCTATCGCCGTAGAGACGGCGATTTCCGCTCTTTTCATGAAATTGACTTGAATTATGTCTCGGTGCCGAGGGCGGGCGCACTCGCGCCGAGTCATGTATTTTGGGCGAAAGTGTGTAATTGAAAGATGTAAGTACTCTTTTTCATTATATTTTTGTTTGCTGTGCGTTCGTTGCCGAGAGCGTGATTGCGCTCGGCACGAGCCTCTTATTTTTTATGAATAGAATGCAATGAAAGTGGATCGCAATGCAGTTTTCTTTTCATTTTCATTTATTAATTGCATCATTTAATTTTGGATCAATTTCCGCTCTTACCCAGGAATTAATCCTTACGATTTATTGCTGTGAAAGTGAAAATCGCAAGTGCAGTATTCTGTTTCATTTTCATATATAATTATGATAGCATCATATTATTATGGATCAAGTTTCCGCTCTTACCCAGGAATTGATCTTTCCCCCCTTTAAGTTCTATGAAGTGAATCGCAAGTGCAGAATTCTGTTTCATTTTCATATTACTTTTCACTGCTGTGCGGGGGTAGGGGAAGCGATGGTCTGCCAGGAAGTCGTCGGAAAGCTCTCCCGCGACTCCCTTGGTATCCGATTCTTCGTCTTCTTTCCTGCCCCCCCGCTCAGCTTCCTCGTATTTTGTATTTGGGGTCTTCCTTCCGTTCGGGGTGGGGCATGTCTCCCCCCGTGCGTGAGGGAACCCCTCTTACTAATCTGTCTGTGCTACGCAGGTGCTACATCCGTGGGAGACGACCTTGGACAGGTATGGGCCACTGCGGCTGCAGGGCGGGTGCCTAGCATCCACGATCTGCTGCAGCGTCTAGCGAGGTCTGGGGCTGTGACCTTGGAGCGGTCTCCACTACAACCTCCACGGCCGCTTATGCTGCTTCCCCCCGCTGGTCTACACACCCCATGCTGTGGTGGACGCCGTCTGCCGCTTCTAGGGCCGGTCGCCGCCGTACCGAGGAGGGGTATGCCGCCGCCGCCTGTGTTTTCTTCGTGTTGCCTGCCCCAGACTTCCGCTGTTCCAGCAGCTCGCCCCTGGACCGGCCGCCAGTACCCAGGTTCCCGCTGGCTGCCGATGATTCTACGAGGCGATGGCTGGGCCTGCCGTACCTGTCGCTGATGTGGTTCCCGCTACTGGCTTGGCTGTCCCTTCTGTGTTTACCGCTGCCATTGTTCCTTGCCGCCTCTGAGCTGGTTGCTGTTCCTGTCGCTCCTGGTTCCTGCGCCTGTCCATGCTGGTCCTGCCCATGGTGTGTCTTCCCCAGTCCCAGGTCCTTCCAGACAGGTGCAGTCGGGCCGTGTTGCTTCGGCAATAGGCCCGACTCCGGCCTGGATGGAGGACCTGACGACTGTCCTGCGTGAGCTGACGAAGAAGAGGAAGGTGTCATCTTCGTCTTCGTCTGCTGCTGCCTCTTCCCTTCGACTTCTAAGACCCATAAGCCGAAGAAGAAGAAGGCTGCCTCCCCCCCCTAAGAAGTCTCCTTCGGGAACTTCTAAGGGCCCGTCCCACCGAGGTGGGAACGGGGGGGTCCTTCTGTGGTCCTCCTGCTCCTTCTGGAGCGGGGCCCGTCTCCCCTTCCGTAAGGAAGAGATAGACGGGGACCAGAGGAGTATCGGTTAGCACTGGTACTTCCTCGCCTGGTGCTAGCGGCGATGCCGCTACGCCAGGTTCCGGCTCGGTCTCGTCGTTCGCGGAGATCCCGAGTGTACGCTCTCCTCGGGAGACCGTGCAGCCAAAGTTTCGGCGCCAGAGTTCGCTCGGCGCCAAGACACGCACGGAGCAGAAGGCTGGCGAGAACCGCTCAGGTGACTCTCGCCAGGCCAGCGGCCGCTCTTGCAGCGACCAGCTGGTAACCCGGGTTTTCCCCCCTAAGAAGACTCCTTCGGGAACTTCGAAGGACTCGTCTCACACCGGTGTGACGGGGGGGGTTCTTCTGCTGGTCCTCCTGTTCCTTCCTTCGGGAAACAGGGCCCGTCTCCCCTTCTGAGAAGAAGAAGAAGACGGGGGACCAAGGGTGTGCTGGCTACCGCTGGTACACCCTCGCCTGGTCTTGGCAGCTCTGCTGCTAAGCCAGGTACGGTTCGGTTTCTCGTCCGCGAGAAGTTCCGAGTGTACGGTCTCCTTCGGGTGACCGTGCAGCCAAAGTTAAGACGCCTGAGTTCGCTCAGCGTCATGACCGAGGCACGGAGCAGAAGACTGTCGAGAGCCGCTAGGTGACTCTCGCCCAGGCCAGCGGCCGCTCTCGTAGCGACCAAGCCGGTACCTCGGGTGGACGTGACGTCTCTGACCGGCCACGGGGGGGGTTGAGGCTGGGAAGAGGTCCCCCACCCAGGCCGTCCCCCTCGACCGACGGTACCAGCCTCGGCTGGTACCAGCGGTTTGTTTGACGTGCCTTTCGATGACGCTCACCGGTCTCACCGCGAAAGCGAGCTCTGCTGGTCACCTGACCGCCGCTCCCACAGGGACCGGGCGGATGCGGTGTGACCAGCAGCAGCTCGTCTGACGCACGGGACACGGGGTCGACGTGCTCAGTCGAGCCGCTCGCCACAGGTGAGCGGCACGGCCAGGCCTGCAGATCGATCCCCACCGCGGGTTGGTGATCAGCTGCAGCCCCCCACGTACGCTGGTCCTGCCAGCGTGCTGGAGCGTCATGGTCTGTCTCTCCACTACCTTCAACTTCCTCGGGCTTACACGGGAAGAGCGAGGTAGCTAGGATTAGTGATCGTGAGAGGTGCGCCGCTCACGATCCCGTCACGACGCGCACGTGCCACGTATGGTCTTAGGACAACCAGGACGTACGCGCAAGTGATTGGAGGGCGGACCGTCAGGGGGGGGGAGGGGGGGGGGGCCGTCGGGGGGGTAGGGGGTAGCGTCAGTTCTGTCTCTCCGTACCTCAACTTCCCACCGGCATACGCCAGGAAGAGCGAGGTATATAGGAGTGATCGTGAGAGATGCGCCGCTCACGATCCCGTCACGACGCTGCACGTGCCAGGTATGGTCTTAGGACCAACCAGGACGTACGCGCAAGTGAGTTGGAGGCAACCGTCAGGGATCTGTTGCTGGTCCTTCTTCTGAAGGAGGAGGGTCTTGGAAGCTGCTCTTGTTGGAGGGACTGGACGGTCCTACTCCTCAAGACGCTGTAACTTCCGAGATTCAGAGTAACTTTGCCCAGGTTATTGCACTGATTCGTCAGCACAACGACCTGGGGGAAGGATCGCCGCTCCCACCAGCAGAGCCCATGTCTCTGCTCGAGTCGTTTTGGGGCCCGAGAGGGAACCCAAACCGACGGTGGGTTTGCCGCGATCGGAGCTTGCCGATTCTGTCTTGAACCAGAGTCTCTCGTCTCCGGACGAGAAGGCTCTCTCAGTTTTCTGGCCGGTCGATCAAGCTACTTCCACCTCCTCTACTGCCGACAGCGGCGTTTCTACGTGTCTTCGGACACCCGTATTTAAATACTCCTTCGGTCCTCCTGAGAGGTTTCGACCTCGACGAGGACTGGAATGAGTCGGAGGACGGTATCGGCTCTCCTGTCAGGTGTCGATCAGCCCCACCCAGACGACGTTCACAGTGGCGGCAGACCCTTACCTACAGTGAGAGTTCGTAACCCTCCTCGGGAAAACGTTTCTCCTGACGATACGTTTTCCCAGACTCTGAGAGGCCATCGCTGCAAGGCGATGGCTGCTCCTACTCTTCTCCAAACTGCTAGTTCCCACTGGGGAAGGCGAGGCGAATATCCAATTCCTCCCCCATTCCACCTCCTCTCTTACGGCTACGAGGGAAAGGGGAGGGATCCTACAGAGATTTCTCTGTAGGATCCCACGTTGGGGACTGCGCTACCGGGGGGACCTTGGGGGGACCTTCGGGTCCTACCTGACGTAAGCCCCGGTCGTTGAGGAGGGATCCTGCCCCATTCTCGATTTCTACGGGAATCGAGAGGACCACCAGTCGATATCGTTTGACGAATTCGGTGGGGGTTTCGCAGACTGCTTAGAATTCTACGGAATTTCTAGCGCATTCAGTGTTCGAGTTTTTTACGATCTCCAAAAAACACTTAGGCGAGACCACGGTCCAAAGTGAGCGAGACGAGAATCCCCGATATGTTACAAAACGATAATCGGGAACCTCGCCTATGCTCGAATTCCTGGAATTTCTAGCATTGGGAAGAAGACTGCTGCTGAAAGAAGACTATCTCACAGTAGGCGACCAACCTGGAATAGAGAAGAACGGACAGGAATATCCAGTTTGGCTTGAACTATCGTCTTAGTATTCTGTTCACCATTGAAGCTTTCCTTCGAGGAAGACTTCTTCACTCTCTTTGATAGAGATTGAAGGTGGTCGATCTCCAATCCTTATTTTGTTTTCTTGAAGGAAAGAATTTAGGATGGAGATCGTTGTTCAGAATACTACAAATATACTACGTATATTAACCTCGCGACATGATTCTGCTAAGCAGTTGAATTGTCCGAGGGGTAGGCGCATATCCTAGTTACTCTATGGATTGCGACTTAGACGAGTATTCTAATTGAACTACAACTCGGGGTTGCCTGCAACCTCCCAGGAGTTTCCAGTTTCAATTTTATATACTTATGGTGTTGTCACAACAACACCATTTAAGCTTTTATATTTACCGAAATCGTTTCACATAAATATAATTGCTCGAGCATATCTTTTTATGCTCGGTGGTTCTAGCCGAACGCATTCCTTCGTGGAAAGGATTACTTGGCAACTCAGGATGACGAGTCAGCGACAGCTACTGCGTATCGAAATTGCCCGAGGCATTTCAGTACCAGCTGCCGCTTCGAGATGCACGGTTTTTTTTTTTTGGTTTTTGTTTTTTTGTGGTTGGCTATGTCCTTTCTTCTCACCTGCTTTTGATGAATACCAACCGTATCTCTGCCCAAAACAATCACGGACTTAAGTCTCTGATTAACGGGGATTCTCTGCATACATGAATGACCATATACTGCTGTGACGCTAGTATTCATCGTCTTCGGTATTGCGAGAATTTTAAACAGAGATATCTATTCGACTCTCATCTTTCTGTTTACCGCACGGTAACAGAATTCTGTAATAGTCTCTTGCTGGGGCAAGGCCCAAATCGTATCTCGATAATGCGAATGATTTTTGCGGAATCTGAGTTTGTCCTCAAAATATCTTGTATTCGGAGGTGTGCAATTGTTCATTGTTCACCCCGGATTAGCAGATGTATTGAAAGACATCGCCTACTCCCACCCCTGCCAGCTCTAC
Source organism: Macrobrachium nipponense (assembly GCF_015104395.2). NCBI lineage: Eukaryota > Metazoa > Arthropoda > Malacostraca > Decapoda > Palaemonidae > Macrobrachium > Macrobrachium nipponense. Next base: position 219,545 of record NC_087213.1, on the reverse strand, counting down.
TTCCAAACGTTCAGCCCATGAGAAGCAGTTCTTCAGGCGGCTCTCCCTGTGTTTCATTACTGAAGAACGCCCCGCTTTCATTGCACACCTGACAGCAATGAAATGGCGGTTAGCGTTTTCAGTCATTTGTAAGCACAGGTTTAGAATCTTGAGATTCCTTCTCTCGATTCAGCTGGAAGACGTAGGTTGCATTCATTGCCTACCTTCGTCTTCATCGTCACATAGTGTTGTTTCTCCTTAAGCTGAGATTCAACGTCTATGAGATTTTTTCTTGCCATCAGGGACCTCGGTCTTTTGAAGGCAATTGACTTTCGCCTTTTGAGGTTATGCATTAAGAGAATTCATCACCGCGCCGTCCGGCATCGTGACTAACAATATATTATTTATTTGGTCTCTCAGCATAACTCTTTAAAGGGCGAAGGTCACGTGACTTACCCGGATGCTTGGACAACTTGCCTCTACCGATTCCGAACCAGTCAGTCGGCAGCTGTCAGAGCGCCCGAGTCAGTTACGAACTATGCTGTGGACTTAGTTTCGGTTGTTCCAGAGCAATCATTACTTCGTCTTAATAGCTTGTCAGTATGAGTACTGTACATAACAAAGTCGAGAAGAGGGATAGGTCATACGACTATTCCCTTCTTTTCGTCTTAGGTAACTGCATGACTTCTCTTGAGAAGTCAAGCACAAAGGGATGGGGATTTGTGACGCGTCGATTTCGTACCGATCTTCGTAGCGAAGACTCAGAACCCTTCGGTAACTGACGATTGGTTCGAGTCCTTCACAATACCCTCCCTAATGGACTTCACCGCCTCCGATACAAAGGCTATGCTGCTTTGTCCTGTGAAGGCGTGACGGAGCTGTCTGAAGAAAACTCGACACCCAGGATGAGTGTGGACGCCTCTTCATCATTCTCTCGCGTTCCGCAAGAACTTCTCCGTGGCGCAGGTAGTGAAGGCAGGGGCCTGGTCCAACCGGACCGCATGCACCTCCTTCTACCTTCGGGATATTGCCCAAAGTTCCTTGGATCTTTTTCCTTGGGAACCGTGGTGGTTGCTCAACACGTTGTGTAGTTAACCCAGACCCTCGCAGGCTGAACAGCATCGAGTCCTGGTGTGACCGTAAGAATGGATGAGTGAATGAGAGTGTGACTGGCTCCTCTTCCCATCTTTTCTTCCCTCTACCTCTGGGTAGAGGGACACGGTCGTCACCCTGCTGGGTAAGGACGAGATGCAGGTAAGCTACTCAATAGAGCACCATCCTATCCCTTTCAGTAGGGATAGGAGTAAATATCCACCACTTCCTCCAACAAGGGGGAGGAAGTGGATGCCAACTTGAGACAAACCCATCATTTTATGATTGTCTCTTGCAAACAGGAACAAGTTCTTGCTTGCTGGTACGAAGAGATACGCTTGCCTCTCTCTTAGTACTTGGCCCAGACGTCTGACCATTGATCCTGCGGTGCACACCCCGATCAATCGGACAGAGGTTTGGATCCCTCCCTTGCTCTTACGACCAGGGAGGCACTCCAGGGTTGGACGAACACCAGTCTGTTCACCAAAAAGACTCAGATTCCTCCCACCAATAAGTGAGTCTTCCTATTGTTAAAGGACCGAGGGTTTAGATTCCTCCCACCAATAAGTGAGTCTTCCTATTGTTAAAGGACCGAGGGTTTGTATTACGTATCGGAACAAATGACAATTTGTCGAAAATTGCATTTTTCCTAACTATACAAACCTGAGGTCCTTTACATATAGTCCCACCTCATGCCACCCCTCACTCTGCAACTTTTTGCATGGGCCTAAAGCAAAAGTGATTCTTCACCTCGGGCGCGCGGGCGCGCGCACGATCGGACAAGCAGTTAACTACCGTTCTCCCCTTGTTCGAAGCTTACGACCGTCCCAGCTGCCGCTAGTTACCTTCCTATTGTTAAAGGACCTCAGGTTTGTATAGTTAGGAAAAATGCAATTTTCGACAAATTGTCATTTTGAGGCAATGGCAGGGCATAGGCGTACTTGTCAATTTCTACGTTCATTCTGTAATGTTAGGATACCATAAGAAAAATTTTTGAAGACACTTCAAGCACCATAACAGCACCAACAAAAACAAGAATAACCACGACAAGAACCACAATGAAATGGCTGAATATAAGATACGGTACCCCTATAATCCAAACGTCATAAGCTGCATAAACCAACAAAAGGACATAGGACCTTATAGGTCTACATCATTTTTTTATTATTCTATTATTTTGGAAGGAGTTAATGTCCTGAAGAAAATTCACAGCAATTTATATCCAATATGAATTGTACAGCCTATCATACTGTAACTTTTTTTTAAACAAAGGTATCTTCTGGTTTTATAAAGTGCAGTCACTGCTTCTCATCCCTCCGAATTTGTAAACGATTCCAATGAAATCGATTTTAAGACTATGCAAATGTAGTAAAATTCCTGAAACCAATATGAAATATCAGTCTGCATAGCTCTGAGAAAATTTTTACCTTTAGCTTTTGAATGGTGAACACACTTGACAATATCAGACGGTAATGACCATTGTACAGTGATTCAAGTGCACCGATTCAAGTGCAGGTATTGCAAGAGACACCTCCATATTCAGGTGAACCTCATTTACGAAACACATTGCGACAATGCAGAACACTTCGGACTTCATTCACATTTTCCTGTGTTTTACTATTTTTAGTTAGATGTGCCTTATGATTTTATTTCAGGGGATAATATAAAGTTCAATTTTGATAATCAGTACAATGTATTTTAGTTCGGTAAAACAACCATTGCAAAATAAATGGAGATGAAAAGAACCATAGAATAACCAACTTTTCTAAACTTTCCAACCAATCAGCTTCAAGGAATGGTTGTGACGTAATCAGTAGGCGGGGCTTAGTTGCAAAGTGGGCTGGTCTTTGCTATAGTAGTCTTTCAAGTTTTACCATATGACCTGAATAGACCTATTTTTCACGTAAGCTTACCTTGGACATTGTGCCTTTACCTGGCTCAGGGGAAAATCACCCCCCTGGACCCCCATCAAAGTAAGCCATGACGACTCCTTCTGCATGCTACCTGCATCTTCCTTTGTTAAAGTGTTTTTGGGAAAACTAATGATCAGAATGGTTAGAACCAGTGATGTTTAACCATATACTGGAATGGTAAAACATTATATGTAAACATTAACAATTGTGATCTAGATGTAGTACCCTTGCAAAAGAGATGTTGTCATAAGAAAACCAAGATAACCTCATAAATGTACTGAAAAAGTCATTATTTTAATTTCCACACTGAATTACATTGCAGATGATATTGAAGACAGTGAATGACTACACATCCAAAATGGTGTGATAATAATTTCTTTTAAATCTGCAGCAGACAACTTACATTTAATTATGAAATATATAGTTTTACATGAGCAGTTTCCTATAAGTAAAAATAAACCTCAGTTGTGACCATTTTAGATTAGTTTTGAGGCTATTTTTGGTCACTTCAGCTGTATTGATTTTCTTGATGACCCAAGAGATATTATACTTAAAGTACAGTACACGTCTTATCATTGAGAGGAGGTGAAACTTTGTCAATATGGAAATGGACTTGAAAGGTCATAAGTGATATGTATTTTCTCCAATCTAAAGCAGTTTTAAGCAGGGTCACACAGGTAACAGTTCTGTTAGTTATCAACCTTACTAGTATTGCTTTGCTTTTGCAAGACATATTTCATGTATATTTTTTAGTGTTAAGTTTATTTCTTAAATTCATTTGACAGTGTAACATGTTCTTTCTTTTCCTTGTCTATCTTAATCTGTGGACATTTAGTTTATGTAATAAACTATCCATATATTAATTTGTTTATTAATATTTCTTTTGTAATAAGTGGTGTCTTCTTTGTGTTTCCTATTACTTACTGCTGCTTTTTCCAACTGAGCAACATATTCATTTTAAGCTTGAATTTCAAACCAATGGCCCCTGTGGGCTTGTTCCATATAAATAGGGTTCATCTTCTGAATAATAATAATAAATAGTGGTAGTATTGATTTGCTGAATATAGATAACTCATGGAATGAGTATCTCTGTGATGTAGTTTAGCAGTACACTATTCATTTTTATTTTTAAGGAAACATAATGTACAGTATATTATAACAGAGTGATGTTTTTTCAGGTGAGCCAAAGAGTCAACAATGGCTGAGGACAGTGATAGCGATTATTCTGATATAGAGTACACTACCATAGATGAAAAAGAAGCTGCTGAAGATTCAGATTCAGATGTAGAGGTGAGTAAGAGGTGAAGAAGGATTAGGGATGATGAGTGGAAAACAGGTACTGTATTATGAAACAAGCAAGGAGTGAACAAGGACTAGTACAAAGGTCTAAGAGACCATGAAGATTTAATGCTGTTCTGTAATAACTAAACAATTGAATTCATGAACACAAAATTGCCTGTATGGGTTAGTGCCATCAGACCACCTCACTCGGTGCACTGTAGACATTACTGAAGGTTCTTTGCAGTATCCCCTCAGCCCCTAGATGTAATACATTTCATTCTGTTTACTGTACCTCCATTCATATTATCTATGTTTAATCTTACTTTTCACTTGCTCCTAACAATCGTTTTATTGTGCAGCTGCGAGGTTTTCCTCCTGTTACAACTCCCAAACCTTTACTCCCAATTTCCCTTTCAGCACTAAATGACCTAACAGGTCCTAGTGCTTGGCCCTTGGCCTAAATTGTATAAACCAATTCCAATAAACTCAAAATACCATATATTGAAAAAATTGGCCTACTGCAACTGGAAAAAGTTCCATTAAGTTTTATATGTAATGTTGCTATAGTTATGTAGTCACTGGCATTTTCTTTTATAACATTCATGAGATTTTGAAGAGAGGAGCTAGTGTGGTCATCATACAAATGTTATTCATATGTAATGGTACATTTAAAAGTAAAATTTTGACAATTTTCAATATAAAGTCATATGAAACTGCTATTTACAGCTCCAGTGCTCTTTTGTTGAATATGTGTTAATCTATACTGTGTAATATATCTAACAATATTTGTTTCTTTATTGCAGCTCCAGAGACAGTTTCAGAAAGGTAAACTAAAGCCAGGCATTGTGGACTTGAGGAATATAACAGAAACAAAAAAAGAATGTACAAATAATGTGGTAAGTTGATCGTTTGGTAAGTGTTAACTATTTTGGTAGAGAAATACATTTTGTGCATGACTTGGTGCCTTTGGTAACAGTGCATGAATGTACTGTTTCATGCTTGAAATCAAGGAAAAAGATAGAACTAAACATAGCTACTGAGGAAGCAACAAACAGAAAAGAATGAAAGAACAACAAATTTCATTTGATAGTGTCTAATCACCCTCATATTTACATGAAATATGTCCTTAATAGCAAGTCAGGTATTCCTGTTGTTCAAAGACAGTTGATTGTCAATACATCCAAAGTTCAGATGATGCAGTATGTTAGTACTATACTTTTCATATTATTAAAATGATACTTTATAATAAAGCACATTATTATAGACCCATTATGTTATACTTGTAGATAGCTATACTGAACACAAGGCTTTGTGTTATACCAACTTGATCAATTTTGAAGGAAGAAAAATTGCACTGTACATGCCAGACCACACTCCACAGGAGTGGAAGGCAAAGCATCATGTAACATGACACTGTGTTACTGCTCTCAGAGTGGCTGTGCTGTGCTTCCCTGATTTATCACCTCTTGCTATTATTAAGAGATCATGTACACACAAACTGTTGGACGAGCCACAGATGAGTACATGGCCAATTTAGTTTGTGGAAGTATTTCAGTATATGGAGGTTGTATAGTGCTTTGGAAAGTCATATACTACATGAAGACAGATGCGAGCAAGTGAGTTAGAAGTTGTTGTATACTTGGGATCAAAGGCTTTCCTAGGAGCAGTTTTGTCATTGGTGAAACCACAGCTCTGGATGTTAGTCAACCAACAGACATCTTGAAAGCAGCATTAGACACTTTGCAGTAAAACTGAAAGCAGAGTTATTGAAGTGGAAGATTTTGAGTTTGAGGTCAGCTCATGCATGGACGAATCAAAGTGAAACTGGTCATGTAACACAGGCAACCTTTTTGTGTCTGGGCAGTAAAGAAAGGATGACTCCCAAAGAGTACAAGGAGTGAATGTGAAATGGAAGTGGAAGGTGATGAGGGCCAAATCAGTGTGGGCTAAGGTTCATCAGGCAAAAAGAAACTTGTACTGGGGGCCAGACAGTTGTACACTCACCTTTAAACATAGAGGTGCCACTGATCCATGGTCCAATCACACACACACACCTTGGACACTACAAGAAGTGCTGGTTATTGTCTATGGTTCACATAAATGAATGACCAAACATACTACTATCCTCACCTACACAAGTATTCAGTCATAATTAAGGTACAGGCAGTCCCCGGCTTACGACGGGTTTAGCTTATGACGTTTTGAGGTTACAACGCTTTTCAATTATATTTATCATAAATTATTTCCAGGTTTACGACACATGTTCCAGGGTTATGGCGCCTACAACGCTTTTCAATTATATTTATCATAAATTATTTTCAGGTTTACGACACATGTTCCAGGGTCATGGCGCCTACAACGCTGATCTGACAGAAGAAATATGACTCCAAAAATGCAAAATAATCAATATTTGAAGTTTTTTTTTTTATAAAAAATGCAATAAGAATGCAGTTTACATAGATTTTAATGCACCCAAAGCATTAAAAATAAGGTTTTTTAGGATTTTTGACAATGTACCGGCTTACGACGATTTTCGGCTTAAGAGTCTCAAGAACGGAACCCCCGTCGTAACCCGGTGATTGCCTGTAATGTAATTCCCCAACACTAAACAAGTAATGAGAAGTATACAATTCACTGTTGAAAATACAAAATATCTGAAGACTTGATCATTCAAAATATTTAGAAATGAACAGTTGAGACAGCGGAAGGTAATTGTTACCGTGAACCGGCCTAAGTGGTAAAATATTCGCTTAGCAAACAAACAGTCATTCATAATGAATGAAGATATGAGTTGAATAAAAAAAACACTAAGCACAACAGATCTAAGTGAAGTAAAATGAATGGAACAAATATGCGATTAAAGATAAATGAATGACATATCCCAATAATTGGAAAAAATAGCTGTAATCCTTGGAAGTAGAGTAGCATAACCATCTTCACATAAGTCATGTGGATGAGTGATGCTGCCTCTTCCAAGCCAGTGGGAATGAGCTGGTCATGCCAGTAAGGTTTTTTTCCCCGTAAGATCTTTCAAGTTGGTGTTATTGAGTTGTCCAGCAAAGAGTAAGGCTCTCTATGATGAATGGGTTCATTAGAGGAAACAAAGTGAATTTTAAAAATGTTAAATGTTAAGGAATTAATGCGACAGCTTTGATAATGTATCATGGTGTTATTTTGTCAACAGAATGGTTTGAAAAATAAGTTAGCAGAGTTTAGGCTTGATTTACCATGGATAGAAAGAATGGACATCTGTATTGAAGCTGCAGCCTTAGCACCAGAGCTGAATGTTGAGGTATGTTAATGTCAATTTGGTTTTTTGTTCGTTATTTTTTTAATTGATAAATATTTGCTTCATTTGCATGAAACATGAAATTCCTCTGTATAGAAGTATGTAAAATTGGAATACATTGACAAGAGGTGGTCAAGTCACATTATTAGCGGTTGTTACAACCTCCCAGGTTGCAGTACAGGTTCTTTTAAGGTCTTTATATTATCAAGGATTGCAGTCAGTACATGTACCTCAGTGACAAGGAAGGACGGAAAACAGAAACTCAAGAAAACTTAACAATATTTATTAATAAACTGAACAATGACTTAAATCAACCTTGTGAGATAAAATACACTTAATTGTACAGAATATTCAAGAGAACAAATACCTGGTTCTCGGGAACTCACAAGAAAACCTAAAGCTAATAAACTAAGCCCTAAACAAGAGAAAATTTCAAGAGAGAAAACATACTTAATATATAACAAGTTGGATCCAAAATAAGGCTAGCCAAAATCACCAATAACCTAATAATAATAAGATAGAAAGAAGTAGGAGATGAAAACAAGGAAAACCTTAATATTCCTACCTATAACACCAAGCTAAGCAATGTGGAACTCAGTCCACTAAATACCAACATACAATAAACTATGACAATATATACATGTAACCATACATATATATATTTATGAATAATGAAAATTGGCAAAAATATATAATTTCACCTTAAGTGAAATTCCAGAAGAGGAGTTGAACTCAGGGCCGTGATCAGTTCATCAAGCTGCTAACGGAAGGGCAAATACTGTACGCCAGGTACTGAAGGGCAACACATCTCCCGATACGAGAGGAACGATAGTACGTCTTACCTGGCGACAGACTCCCTACTAGCCACCTCACGAGTCAAGTAGCTCTCACTCCCGTATAACAGCTGGACGAAGATGACACGGCAGGTAAATCCAGATTCCAGTGCCGGGATACAGCGATGACACAGGTTTTCCGTCAAAATCCTCAGACGGGAAAAAGGGGCAGAAACAGCGGTCGCAGATGACAGAGCGTCTGCTAAACTCTCAACAGCAGTGTGAAGGTCGCAGGTGACAACAACACCTGCGCGAGAAAAAGCCGTGATCCAGGGACACACTCAACAGACGTATATATGCGTCTTCCAAAATCCGTGAGGGAAATATCCAAGTGCGTGGTCCAAAAGGTAATTATCCAAAGTCGTCCTCCAAATCAAAATAAATGCTGCGACGGGAAAACAGTACTGGTGAGAGCTTGTCAAGACCCGAACTCCTGTTGACCGGTCGACCATGTCCACTCATCACCTTCCCAGTGTTTATAAACACTCAAAAGCAAAAGAATAACAATCGTTAAACGATAGTTCACTAATACACAAAAGAGGAGGAGGAGGCGCAAAAACACTGAAACAATCGTAAAGCCACTTAACTTACGTTAACACAAGAGTAAACATACTCAGCAAAAATTTAACTTAAAAGTAAACAAAAAAGTAAACAAGGCTGATTTAAATCAACAAAAGAATAATAATAATTTTACGTTAACCTAATACCTTCCTCCCCCAAAACAAAAAAAAATTATTCACATAGAATACATTTTTTTTAAATACTGTAAGAATGCTGAAATGAAAAGGAATTAACATAATATTATAGAGATACAAAACCAGATCAAGATAAATATTTAAACAACCCTGAAAAATAAAGGTTATAAATATTATTACAGTACACATGACAAAAGAAGCATAGAAGAAAAACTTACCAAACCAGCCAATAGGGCACCTTAAAGAAGGATAAACCAAGACTCGAACGAGTACCAAAACAACAAAAACTGATAGACCTTACCGAGGTTGAACATACAAAACAATGCACTTGACCAAACCTACATCTAAACTAAACCCTAAGATAAAGACTCACTCATACTCACACACATGCTTGCCATCATATTTTACTATGCAATAATAGTTTTAATACAAACCCAATGAAGACACGAGAAGGGCGAGGGAGGGACAAAAGCCAAGATTACATACGAGAATGGGCATCAGGAATACGGTTCTCAGATCCCTTAATATGTTTGATAACCAGAGAGAATTCCTGCAACTGCAGAGCCCACCTTAAAATCCTCTGGTTGGATCCTTTCATCCGTTCGATGAACACTAGAGGATTGTGGTCAGTCCAAATCTCTATAGGGAAAGAGAAATTAGTAACATAAGGTTTAAAATGTAGCAGAGTGCGAACCAAGGCCAAGGCCTCCTTCTCGATAGTGGAGTAACTTTTCTCCGCTGCCAATAACTTACGGCTGAAGTAAGACACAGGACAAACCTCTCCAGCCCCATTTCTCTGAAAGAGGACACCCCCAATGCCTACATCTCTGGCATCCACCGCAATAATGAAAGGTTTCTGAAAATCAGGAGACATTAATATTGGGTTTGACACCAACACCAGTTAAGTTTAATAAAAGACTCTTCACATTGAGGAGACCACACAAATTTCTGTCCTTTTTCTAATAGCTTAGTAAGCGGCTGAGCAATGTCCGAGAAGTTTCGGACAAACCGCCTATAATAGCCCGTCATGCCGAGAACTCTCCGAACTTCTCTGACATTGCACGGCCTCTTCAAATTTACAATGGCCTCGAGATTGGCTTGTTTAGGGGCTACCTGTCCCAAACCAACCTCATGACCCAAATAACATACTTTGGCCTTGCCAAATTCACACTTGCCCAAGTTCACAACAAGACCGGCGGCCCTCAAAGCTTCAAACACTTTTCTCAACCTTACCATGAGTTCGCCAATCATTGCTGTGAACAACTAGATCATCAATATAAATTTCAGTGCCTTCCAAACCACAAATATGACTGTTCATAAGCCGCTGAAAGGTACATGCAGCATTCTTCATCCCAAAAGGCATTACTTTACATTTGTAAAGTCCAAAGGGAGTTTACAAAAGCAGAAATTTCCCTGGCTCGATCAGACAGGGGCACTTGCCAATATCCTTTCAACAGATCCAACTTGGTAATAAATTTTGCAGACCCTATCTGATCGAGACAGTTCATCAATGCGGGGCAAAGGAAAGGAGTCATTTTTAGTAATGGCATTAACCTTACGGTAATCCACACACATACGGTACTTCCCATCAGACTTCTTGACCAGAACAATCGGAGAGCTCCAAGGACTTATCGAAGGTTGGATTAGGTCATGCTCCAGCATATACTTTATTTCCTCCTCGACTATGTCCCTCTTCACTGGATTTAGTCGATAAGGACTCTGCTTTACGGGGGAAGCACTGCCCACATCCACATCATGCTGAGCAACCTCGTCCTACCTGGCGAACTCTGAAATACTTCTGGAAAAGAACAGATTAAATAATAATGTCCCTTTTCTGGGTAACTTCCAGATGGTCCAACCTCCTTTCAAAACCTCTAGATTTTGAATATTATTAAAGAGAGCATCAGAAGACACCTGACCAATTAAATCCTCAAAGTTATCCTCTGGAGGCTCTACAACCATAGACACAGGCTCATATACAATAGCTAAAGGATCTCTACCACATGAAATATAAGATTTTAATCTATTAATATGAAAGACCCGGCACTTTCGTTTGGTCCCGGGGGCTTCAATTTCATAATTCACCTCAGACAATTTTCTCAAAACCTTCCAGGGCCCCTTATACCTTGGTTCGAGGAAATTGTCTGAGTCTGTACTCAACACCAATACTAATTCCCCAGGCTCAAACGACCGCACCTTGGTTTTCCTATCAAAATTTGATTTCATGACTGTTTGGGAGGAAGCCAAATTTTCTCTAGCAAATTTCCATGCAATGGCTAATTTCTTCCGTAAATTCTCTACAAATTCCACCACATTAATTTCTCCCTTCTGACCAGATGCAAGCAATTCGTGGAAAATTTCCAACGGACCACGTACCCTGTGTCCAAACACCAGTTCGAAGGGAGCTACACCTGTAGATGAATTCGGATGGTTCCTTATAGCAAAGAGAGCAAAGGGAAGCCCTTTTTCCCAATCCTCTCCTTGTTCATAGCAGTATTTCTTTAACACTGATTTAAGTGTCTGGTGGAATCTTTCCACCACACCCTGACTCTCTGGATGATAAGGTACGCTGGTAAGGTGTGCTTTGAACGGCCAGTTCAGCACACTTACCCCTAAATACCGTACTCATAAAATTCGTCCCACAGTCGGTCTGAATTTTACGAGGGAGTCCATATCTGGAGAAAAATTCAATGAGCTTCTCAAATACTGCTCTGGAGGTAATCTTTTTCATTGGGAATGCCTCAGGAAATCTGGAAGCCCTGTCCATAATCGTCAGGAGATGAGTAAACCCAGTCTTTGTTCTGGGCAAAGGCCCTACCACATCTATTACCAATTCTACAAAAGGTTCCCCAATTGCAGGAATTGGATTTAAAGGTGCTTTAGGGATTACTTGATTGGGTTTTCCCATCACCTGACAAACCTCACAGTTACTAACAAATTGTTTCACTGATAATTTTAATCCTGGCCACCAAAAACATTTTGCCAACCTCTTGAAAGTCTTAAATACTCCAAAGTGACCAGAAAAAGAATCATCATGTGACAACCTCAAAACAGACTCCCTAAATTGTGAGGGAACCACAATTTGTTCCACTCGAGAAGTCTCGTTCAGATCATGTGTAGATGGGCGACTAACTCTGTATAACAAACCTTTTATTACACAAAACCTTGGTTTAGTTAAATCAGCTGTGTCACCCAACTCAAAATCAAACTCTTGTTTCTGAGCCTCAATAAACGTGAAACGGTCCCAATCAGGTTGCAAGATATCACTAACACTACTTGGACTATCTACTGGCCCAGGCCTTTCTAACTCTACTTCTAAACTACTTAAATCTAAGTCATCATCATTTATCAAATTAGCTGCCTTAGCAGATGCCCGGGTCGTCACAGCCACGGGACAAGCATCCATAGTCAAATAGGAATAATTCCAGACCCTTATGGTCTAACATGTCATTTCCTAAAATACCATCAATACCTGGAATGGGGAGAACTCTCCACACAGCCACTCGTTACTTATTATACCCAGAAGGATAACTCGACTTCTACCAAAGGAGCTGAAACCACGTGTTCGGGAACCCTCCCAGAACCACATAATTCCTGAATAGTTAACTAAACCATTTAATGATTCTTTTAACACTAATGACCGAGCAGACCCTGTGTCTCGCAAAAATTTCACCTTAAGTACTCCTGAATCAGTAACCAGTCTACCAGGCCAGATATATTTATCATAGAGTCATGATTGTCTACCACCAGTTGAATTCACATTACCGTCATCACCATTAATCATATTACCACTATCAATCACTGATGGATTATCAACCTTGAGATTAGTAGGAGTAGCCTTGTTTGTAATTAAAGATATAGGGTTGTCAACATTGTTACCATTTCTCTGGAGATACCTCCTTCTGGCATTACACTGAGACTGATAATGCCCGGGCTTATTGCACCAAAAGCAGGTCCCACTACCTCTACTCACATTACCAGATATCAAACCGGTTTTTTGGGAAAAGACTCTAGTGTGCCCACCACTTGAGACTTTTCCCTGACCATTCTCATTACTTAGAATAAGTTGGGACTCCTGAATGCTTTACCCTAGTATCTCCAACATTACGAGATTTCATATTAAAATTATTTGGCCTAGCAGGCTGGAAATTTGTTACCTGGGAACTAAAATTACTAGACCCAGCTCGATGGGTCAAGATGAACTCATCAGCAATCTGAGCCGACTTACTTATACTGGCAGCTTTTACTTCCTCTAAATATATTCTCAGTTCCTTGCTACAATGTTTCTTAAATTCCTCCAACAGCATTAATTCCCTTAAGGAGGAGAAAGAGGCCACCTGTCGGCTCTTTAGCCAATCATCAAACTGCTCTTCCTTGAGCCTAGCAAATTCTACAAATGAAAGAGCAGGGTGCTTAACAAAATTCCTAAATTTTAGGCGATAGGCCTCAGGGACAAGGTCATAGGCCTTGAGGACTAACGCCTTCACTTTATTATAATCACGGGCTACACCCTCCTCCAAAGAATTATACACCCGGATTGCCTTGCCCACCAGCCTACACTGAATTAGGACTGTCCACATCTCGGTGGGCCAAGACAATTCTGGTAGCTACCCGTTCAAAAGCCTTAAAAAAATTCAGGCACATTTCTCTTCATCAAATACAGGAACCAACTTCAGAGCTGCCCCTATATTAAATTTTATCAGGAGATGGTCCACAGGAGTACTTATCTATTAGGAGAACCTTGTAACCTAGCCAACTCCAAATTTACATTGGCCATCTCTAGCTTATGCCGCCTCACCCTCTCGTTCTCTTCAAACTCGAGCTTCATTAACTCTATCCTCTTACAAATTAAACTATATTCACTGTCCTCCTGGGACACTACAGGCTGTGCTGGGGCTACATTCACTGGGACAGGGTTTTCTACTAAAAATGGGTTAGTGGACACATTAGCTTTAAATTGCAAATTAGCCTGCCCTTCAAAAATTGTTCCAGTACGAGGAGGATCTTCAAACAAAGAAAGACCTGGATTCACACTAACATCCTCAATCACACTACCCTCTCGTTCTGAGTCACTATCACCAACACTGACAAAATCCCTAGCTAAATTCTCTCCTTCAGCCATACCTTGAGCTACCTTACTTTTTATAGCTATTCACCAACTGGGCCCTAGTGTTCGCAGCCCTAAGTGGGACACCTAACCAGCGAGCACAACTCACCAAATACTCTTTACTCAATACAGGAAGATGCCTAAGGCAATCTGCCGACCCCAAAAACTCAGCTGGATCAAAAATAAATTCTTCCATGGTTCCAAAATTAAAGGGGGAGTAAGGCAATACACTAAACAGCAACAAATACTGGTAAATCCACCGAGCGCTGTTCCGCCAACCAAAACACTGAGTACACCCGAGTGCAATCCTGTCACGGTCGCCAACTGTTACAACCTCCCAGGTTGCAGTACAGGTTCTTTTAAGGTCTTTATATTCTCAAGGATTGCAGTCAGTACATGTACCTCAGTGACAAGGAAGGACGGAAACAGAAACTCAAGAAAACTTAACAATATTTATTATAAACTAGAACAATGACTTAAATCAACCTTGTGAGATAAAATACACTTAATTGTACAGAATATTCAAGAGAACAAATACCTGGTTCTCGGGAACTCACAAGAAAACCTAAAGCTAATAAACTAAGCCCTAAACAAGAGAAAATTTCAAGAGAGAAAACATACTTAATATATAACAAGTTGGATCCAAAATAAGGCTAGCCAAAATCACCAATAACCTAATAATAATAAGATAGAAAGAAGTAGGAGATGAAAACAAGGAAAAACCTTAATATTCCTACCTATAACACCAAGCTAAGCAATGTGGAACTCAGTCCACTAAATACCAACATACAATAAACTATGACAATATATACATGTAACCATACATATATATATTTATGAATAATGAAAATTGGCAAAAATATATAATTTCACCTTAAGTGAAATTCCAGAAGAGGAGTTGAACTCAGGGCCGTGATCAGTTCATCAAGCTGCTAACGGAAGGGCAAATACTGTACGCCAGGTACTGAAGGGCAACACATCTCCCGATACGAGTAGGAACGATAGTACGTCTTACCTGGCGACAGACTCCCTACTAGCCACCTCACGAGTCAAGTAGCTCTCACTCCCGTATAACAGCTGGACGAAGATGACACGGCAGGTAAATCCAGATTCCAGTGCCGGGATACAGCGATGACACAGGTTTTCCGTCAAAATCCTCAGACGGGAAAAAAGGGGCAGAAACAGCGGTCGCAGATGACAGAGCGTCTGCTAAACTCTCAACAGCAGTGTGAAGGTCGCAGGTGACAACAACACCTGCGCGAGAAAAGCCGTGATCCAGGGACACACTCAACAGACGTATATATGCGTCTTCCAAAATCCGTGAGGGAAATATCCAAGTGCGTGGTCCAAAAGGTAATTATCCAAAGTCGTCCTCCAAATCAAAATAAATGCTGCGACGGGAAAACAGTACTGGTGAGAGCTTGTCAAGACCCGAACTCCTGTTGACCGGTCGACCATGTCCACTCATCACCTTCCCAGTGTTTATAAACACTCAAAAGCAAAAGAATAACAATCGTTAAAACGATAGTTCACTAATACACAAAAGAGGAGGAGGAGGCGCAAAAACACTGAAACAATCGTAAAGCCACTTAACTTACAGTAACACAAGAGTAAACATACTCAGCAAAAATTTAACTTAAAAGTAACAAAAAAGTAAACAAGGCTGATTTAAATCAACAAAAGAAATAATAATAATTTTACGTTAACCTAATAGCGGTCTACAATGAAAACTAACCAAAATGAGCTAAATTTTTGTTGAATCTGAAGACATATATATATATTTCTTATAGACAAAGGAGTAACAGAACAGAGAAAACTTGAATTAGAGGTGAAATGTGAGCATGGATATGAATAGATATTTTAAAAAGCATCCTGATTACTTGTATAACTGAAGCATAGAATAACCCAACTTAAAAAGTGGAATCAAGGTGAACAGTGTACTTTACATAAAAGCCTCTTATGAATTGTTTTTCGTACCCTGGTAGTTTTTTGTTAACATGATATTTATATAGTAAATTTTCTATGATAATATTGAAAATTTTAAGTAACAGAAATCCTTGCATACTTTTGGATCCATTGTTAGGTTATTTATTAAGGGTTATAAGAAAGTTGAAAAGTGGTACTTGTATGTAAATAAGATGAAGAGAAAATAATTATGGATTACAGTCAGCCTCCACTATGCGCATTCTCTCAATTCACAGATTTCTCTGTGGAACATGTACACATTATTCACGGAAAATTCGCCTATTCACAGTATTTTTCAACTAGAAATGTAAGTTAGTACTGTATTTTCGTATTTTCATGACTAAATGCGCTTCTTGTGATACAACTATTAAAATATTCAGGTACAAGTATTTTTAGAGGTTTTGTTTTGTGTTTGAACTATTAAAGTAGGCAGTTCTAAGCATTTTTAGAGTGTTTTTAAGTATTCGCCGGTTTTAGCTATTCCCAGGGGTTGTGGTCACATCCCCAGGAATACCAAAGGCCAACTACTATATTAATACTATTCTTCATTTTAGTGTTGGAAATTGTCATATGGACTATATAGAATCCATTAGAGTACATTATCTTTCAAGAAAGATTACATTATATTGAATAACTTTTAGTTGTTCATATTTGAATTAAATAGTTGTTCTTATTGTAAGTAAAATAATATAGAAGTTCACTTGAAGTACAGTACGTTAGCTACTTGTAGAGATTTTGTACCAGGGTTTTTCATACTTTTTACTGATTCAAAAAAATAAGGAAAAAAGAACTTTGTAGTGAGTGTAATGTTCTTTCCAGATCCAAGAGCACGCACAGAACAGAGAGAAGGTCATGAGAAACAAAGCAAAAAACTTCGACGTAGATGAAGATCCCCTTCACAATGACTTCAAGCGGGAAATGACATTTTATAGGCAGGCTCAGGCAGCTGTACTCGAAGGTTACAAGCGACTGAAGGAACTGGGGTTACCCACTATGCGACCGGAGGATTATTTTGCAGAAATGGCAAAAAGTGATGATCATATGCAAAAGGTATGTTTATACGCCCTTTCAAAAACAGGTTATTTTGTGTACAGAATAACACCTTTATCTTACTGATTTTCATTTATCAGATAATCTCTGTAGGTAGTAGTGCTGCCAGTGCACTTTGTGTATTGCACTGTAGGCATTACTTTAGGTTCTTTGTAGTATCCCTTTGGCACTCGCTTCAACCCATTTAATTCATTTTACTGTACTTCCATTCATATTTTCTGTTTTCCATATTACTTTCCACACACTCCTAACAATTGTTTCTTAGGGGAACTATTAAGGTTTTTCTCCTTTTACAACCCTTAAACACTCTTTACTTTCCTTTTCCTTTATAGCACTCAATGGCTTTTGGCATAAATTTCAAATTCCATTCCATTCCATTTAGCTGATAAGTTTTAGTTTCCAAGCCTAAAGTGTCTTAATTTGCAGACCATGTGGGGAAAACTTGCTGATATACCCATACATACCTTATTTTTGAGAAATCTGGAGTGTTAAGTAGGTTTGATTTCTTGTGTCCCTGTGTGCATACTCTGTCCACATTATTTCTGATTTTCTTAGATTTATTTCGAAACATCCTGCTAGATACTATATCATGTATTTTATTAGGCAAGTTTTGAGATCAAGTGGTGGTTTGCTGATTAACAAAGCAGTATCTCTTTATTATTAGTCTGTCAAGTTCTTATTGTTACTCCCATCTAAATCTTCTATTCCATCTCCAACAACTGTCATCATAAAATCTATAAGAAGGGCAAACAGCAAAGGTGAAAAAACATTTTCAATCAAGTTAATTTGATAGGATCCCATCAACATCAACCTTGCATCTGCTTCATTCAGGAATAATTTTTGTTAGCTTTACATAATGGGAATGCCATAGTCATGCAAGACCTAACATAGTAGTATTGGTCTTTGGATGCTGTCATGTACCTTCTTGTAATCAACAAAAGCTATCAAAAGTTGATTTTTAAATTTTATTCACTGCTACATAAATATATGATCTGTGCAACTCCAGCCTTTTCTAGATCCATGTCATTTTTCTGCAGCCTTACAAAATATTGTCATTATGATTGATGAAAATGTAATGCCTCTATAGTAACCACATTGAGTCAGATCACCTTCAATAGCATTCGGGAAGACCTATTATTTTTTTGAGTGTTATGGAAACTTGGTATGTATTTTATCTAACACTTTAAGGGCATTTGTAAGGATTCATTAGCAAATTTCTCATACACAGATCCGCAACAGATTAATGAAGAAGCAGAAGGGCCTGGAACTCAGTGAAAGAGTGAAGAAGATCAGAGATATTAAGAAATATGGAAAACGAGTACAAATTGAAGTGGAGCAGAAGAAGATCAAAGAGAAGAAAGAAATGATAGACAAACTTAACAAATACAGAAAGGTAAAAATAGCAACACTGTTTTCAAGTGATTGTTTTTTATCAGTTAATCTTTTTGTAAGTATAGTTAACAGGCCTACTCATAAGTTGATCTAAAAAAAAAACAATGAAAAATTGCTTAGAAGATGTACACATTTCACAAGCCATTCTACTTCCTGAATATTCCTTAAAATGAAGTATTGCTTGATTAGGAATGAGGAGTATCTTTTTTTTGTACATGTATGATTAACCTTGAATGCTGAGCATTCTGTTTCCTATAAAAATAGTATTAAAGCTTGGAATTGTCTCCAATTTTAGTCTTTTCAATTTGATTTAGTACTCAGTAACAAGTTTAGAGCACTTAAATTACTGAAATTTGATAACTAAATGTTTTCTCAAGTTGTTTGTTCTGTGAAATGTTCTTGTTGTGTATAATACTCTGGTTTTATTTATTTTGTAGGGCAAGATTGACAGCTTAGATTTCCTGCCAAAAGAAGACAAGGAAAACAATCCCAGGCAAGGTGGTGGAAAATCAAAGTCCAAAGTGAAGTAAGTAACTTTTGTTTTGTTTTTGGCTTTTTGTTATGTCTCTGATGGCACAAATAACTGTCACATACACTCATAAATGGTAAACTTTTTCAAGCACAGAACTCAGTTTTTTGTTCAACTAGTATTGCTTTTTAATGGATAATATATTTTGTATGATCTTTGTTCATAACTTTTTATTATTTAAAGCTTACTATTTTAGAGAGCATGGTTTGCAAGACGGTTCCCTTTTAGAATTGCTCCAAATGTATGTTCACTCATTGGAGAGTGATGATATTCATGAAACTCCTGCAGAAATAAAAGGTTATCACTTATTGTTCAGGTTAATGCAGATTTTGATCTCGAGGTTAAAAGGGGATACATGTATTGGCTTTCTGAAGTAAAAGATAAAAAATCTGAATTTGTCATTGATGTTAAACAGTAAAGTAGAACCCTATTCAATCACTGCTGATGAGGGGCAGCCATATGAAAGTAAGGCATTTTGGTTCAGTGGTATGGGTAAACTTCTTAGCTGGAACAGATCTAGATTTATTAACCAGGAAATTTACTTTCCCCCATCCATTTAGAATTTGGAAATTGTCCCTACATGGCTACAAACCATTGGATTTTATGTGGAAGGTTTCCTTATGTGTGCTGATCTTGATGTGAACTGGAAACAAGGGTATGCCATGGTGAAGGTCATATTTTGCGCCTTTTGGCAAAAAGATTGGGTGTAGTTTATTCTCTACTTTGTTGATTGGTTGATAGACTTTATAAGTTGCCAGCTGACATTAAATTTCTTATGGGAGATGTCCTTGTTCTCCTTACACTTTCTTGAATATACATAATTCATTCTAGCCCATGGGTTACTACTCTGTCATGTCATCCTGATTGCATTAGCAACTAGGAACATGGATTTTCTAGGTGGTATCCACCTCCAGTCAGTTGCAGGGACTATCCCCTCTCCTAAATAATATTAAGTCTCCACAACAAAGGCATTGGTTTGTATCCCCATAGAAACAAATGCATTTTTTTTGGTGTTTATCTAGGATCAGGTGCATCATTTGCTTGTTGTAGTAATGGAGGAATCTACTAAGGGATTAAGAACTGTAGAAAGGTAGATCCATTGGAATTGCTATATGCAGATGACCCATTGTTATCTGCATAATCAGAGAAAGAGGTGGTAGAAATGTTAAGGTAAAGAAGTAAAGTGGAATTTGGAAAAAAGAGGAATGAAAATAAGTTTTAAGTAAAACAATGCTTAAGGTGGCTGGAAATTAAGGAAAGGAAAGGGTAGTTAGGGAACTGGTCATTTGTTTGATGTGGTAGAAGGTCTAGAGATGAACTCATTCCCTTGTATTGAATGTTGCAGTGACACAGGAGATGCTCAGGATTGCAAAATATCCAGTGAGAGAGTTTTGATACTCCAAAAAGACTGATGATGCTAGAAGGATTAACAGTGGCTGTGATCATTAGCTCAAAAGACAAATTTAAGAATTATACCAGAAATGATATGTATACCGAGTTAAATTGACCAGCTATAACTAGTTGAAGTGACCAGCTAAATAATTTTATATCAGTTGTTTCCACAATTATAGTCAGATAGAATGAGATTCTTTTGTGTAGTGCACTTTTTGCCTGATCTTGACCAGTAGTTTCTTGACTAATGGTTTCTTATTCCTTTTCATCACATATCCAAATCATCTCAACCTTTGAGATTTCATTTTTTTTTTTCTTCCCCAAATCCTCATCTACAGCACAATCTTTCCTCCATACTCTGACCATGAATCAGTTTTATACACTGACTATCATGACAGTAATTCCTACTTTTATGTACAGTTCATGCTGCTTAAGAGCTCACTGATCAGTTGCTTCCTTAAATAATTATTCTGGTTTAGTAAAGCTGTGGTTTATTCATGAAAACTTTGCTCTGCATAGGAAACTCATCCTTGTCATTTTGATTTCTATATATCTATTCCCTAGAAGGGAAAAATAAGAGCTATGGTAGGTGGAGTGGCTCCCTTACCAAATGTTTTATTGTAGTTGTTGCTTTGCCAAGTGTCCCTCTCCCCAGACAAATGCAATTGGTATTACATAGTATAATGATTTGTATTTATGGATGAAACGGTAGTTGATTAGAATACAGGGTAATCAATATTTGTCTCACACCATACCATATTCTGTGAGTAAACCAATGTCAGTTATTGGCTCAATATATTTTCTTGACTACAATTCATAAAGAAAAGTTTATTTTATTGAAGTCAGTTTTAAGTTGAAATGCAATTTTGAACTTTACTGTAACTTTTAGTGAAATGTTTTAATTTTTATTTACAGGAAAAAGTATCCTTTTGGAAAGAATCGCTATACCAAACGAAATTGTGCGGCTGATATAGATGAAGGCCCTTCAAAGAAAGGTCGTAACAAGAACAAATTCATCCCTCGTAGTGGGAAGAAGAAGAGAGAAATGAGACCTGGGAAAATGAGGAGGAACACTATGAAAAACAAAGGTAGTAGAAGCAGGAGAAAGTAAACTGGAAAACTTTTGAGAACTAAGTCAGAATCTTGATTATATGTTTTATATGAAGTGTATTGTTTGTTTTGCCCCTGTTTATGGAAGCAAGAGAAAAATGACTTGTTAGATTAAAAAGGAATCATTATCACTACTTTTACTCTTCCTCTGTTTTGACCATTGGATTTTGTGGTGAATGTAGGTTATTCAAGTTTTGAACACAGTATCAAATCTTACCATTTACTGAGCACGGATAGCACTATAACTCTCATCACAGTAATTATTCATATTGACAATATTCATCATTACACTTGACTAAAATTAATGTCCCCCAGTAGTTTTAAACGGATGTCTAATACTGCCAAAAACTTACCATAAGTATTATTTGTATGACTTGTAAGCGCAAAGACAGTGTATTGTAAATTAATGCCTCTTGAAGATTTTGAATGTAGTTATCAGTTTTAAATTCTACTTGTGTTTACTGAAGAAAAGTGGGTGACTTCATACAGAACTTCCTAGCCTATGTCAGTAAGTTAAACACAAAAAACTATTATAGTGTTCCGTAAAAAGTAGTCACATTACTTTATTGGATTTTGTCAACCAGTTGGTACTTCATGATGGTTGTTTCACCTTGCTAAAGCAAACAGAATATTGGTTGCTGTCGGTAGCACAGGACCCCATTGATGGTTAGTGTGCAGTGTTGGACAAGCTCTGAGTATCTAAAAAGGTGACTTGATAGTCTATTGAAAATATGTTATGACCATAATAAAACTAGTGTAGAGAATTTAAATTTATTTTAAATGTATTTGTAATTTGACTATCGCTAATCACATTTTATCTATAATATTAGTGGATCTATCTAAAGCGTTTACTTGTCATCATTATTACTGTAGTTAAAATCATAATCATGGATTGTATGTACATGCCCAAGTATAGAGGGCAAGCTGCAATCAATCTGTTGATGTAAAAATGAGGGCAAAGGTTACCTGAAAGTTGCACCGAGCACGTATGATAATGCAGTAGCTAGGATACCTTAGTAGTGACAAGCATGCCTAAAGAGGAGGTAAATGTCAAGGTTCATCCACACGGTCGAACAATGTTCGATGGGACAAACAGTGTTATCAATTAACAATGGTCTGCCGGTCTTTGCCTTGTGAGCAGAGTAATAACAGTGATATACAACCTCATCTGGTACCACTGTTTGTTGCCAGATCTACTTCCATTGTTTCAACGCTTATGACATCATCCTGCTTCACCTATGATATGGTAACAATGTCCATCAGGCATTGTTCAACCATGTGGATGCACCTTCACTGTTCATCAGTGATCAGCACTGAGCACTCTTATCGTTTATCATCTTGTTGAAGACTGCTATGAAGGAAATTATGGAAGAAGGCCCATGGGAAGTTTTGGTTATTTCAAAGCCGTCAAAGGATTAGGAACCAGAGCAGAGGTTCAGAGGTGACCTTAAAAAAAATTGGGGATTTGTACATAATGCATGAGTAGAATTATGATCTCAGACCTTTAGCTGATCTTTAAATGGAGAGAGTCTCATGTAGCAAGGTAAATAGCTTACCGAGTCCAACATTTTTGTACATGAACTTCCCTGACAGATATATACTTAGCTATAGTCTCCGACGTTCCGACAGAATTTCAAATCTCGCGGCACACGCGACAGGTAGGTCAGGTGGTCTACCTTACCCGCCGCTGGGTGGCGGATGTACGAACCACTCCCGTAAGCTTGTCAGATTTTTCTCTGTCGCGGGAACGATAACAACTGTTGTCGGTTCCTCTCGATAGTTTTTTCGATTCTCGCTTGCCTGGAGTTAATTTGGACTTCTTTTGGTGACGTATTCGCTTTGTTTGGCTTGGCATACGCTGATTGTGGACCGGTTTGATTTTGAGTTTGATTTTCTTTAACGATGTCTGATCTAGAATCGGTAGTTAAAACTTCGGTGTTGTTTAGGTTTGCGTGAATGAAGGATGTAAGGTGAGGTTGCCGAAAGCTTCGGTAGACCCCCACACGGTTTGCATGAATGCAGGGGGAATGATTGTGCGTTTGCTAACCCTTGTAGTGAATGTAAGGGATTGAATGAAGAAGAATATAAGGCTCTCTCTTCTTATGTTAGGAAGTTGGAACGTGATAGAGTGCGTAAGGCTTCCTCATAAGTTCTAGCAGATCTAGAATGAGTGAGTTGGATGTGGATCCTAATAGTACTAACGTAGAATTAGAACCTTCTTCCCAAGTTGCAGCCCCGGCTCCCCGCACCGAAGCCGGAGATTCGCCTTCGGAGGCGGCAGCTCTGAAAGCCAAGAATCGTTCTGTGGATCAGAAGATTCGTCAGTTGGAAGGTAAGGAGAGTGTTAGTGATCAGTGCAGTGTCCCCAGTGTTGTGGAGGGTGCGTCTGACCTGGCATCCTTAGTGCCTCTAGGCCTAGACCCCCTCTTCCGACTCCCAGTTCCAGTGGAGTAGGAAAAGTCGGGAAAGCCGCAGGAGGGCTAGGGAGAGCCCCCACGGTTCATGCGTCCCCTCGGCAGATCCTGAAGTACGCTCCCAGGCTGCCCCTCGGAGTCGCTACAAGAAGGAGCTCCTACGCCAATGCTTCTCCTCGTCGTCGTCTCCCTCTCCGAAGAGAGGTTGGAACTCCCCGATGCGTCGCGCCCGTTGAAGAGGGCTTGGAAGGCTCCCTGCAGTCCTTTGGCTTCTAGTCCGGAGGTTTTCCCGGAAGAATCGTCGGTGGAGGCGAAGAAACACAAGAAATCCTGTGATCGTTCTTCTTCTCGCGCTCCGCGCTCGGCGCCTGCTTCCGAGGAAGAATTAGAAGATTCTCCTACGAGAGTACTCGCGGGACTTCAAGCTCAGATCACGGCGCTAGCAGACTCTCTAGCAGTTAGATTCACGTAGGAAGAAGGACGTTTCTCTTCCGATCAAGAGATCTAGGCGCCGCTCTTCAGAGGATCGTTCTCCTTCATATGGGGAGGTTTCGTATGAAGGTGGGGGCTCGCAGTGAGCGCGCCCCCCTCGCTCGCGGGAGCGCCCTCACTCGCGTGAGCGCCCTCGCTCGCCTGGCTCTCTTTCAATTTCAAGGCGCCAAACATCGGTAGGACGCGCTATGGAGAAAGAAGTTTTTTCTCCAGATTGGATTCCCGCTTCCGGTAAGCGCACTGCACCTGCTCATCACGCGATTTCTTCAACTCCCTCGCGTGAGACTTCTCCTCAGCAGGCCTCAAGATTATAGAAGGCGCCCTTATACAAGTAGGCGTTCTTCTTCCAGATGTCACTCTCCTCGAGTATCGGATCGTGACTTCTCTCCTGACAGGCATCTAGAGTCTGGTAGGAGTCGTGTGCATGATAGACGGCCTACTGTTAGCCGCTCCCCGCAAAGGTAGGCGCCAAGAGCCTACTGCACATAGCTCTCCTAGTAGGCGCTCGTTCTCTTTTAAGGCGTCATACTCCTGATTATTCTCCTAAGGGCAGACAACAGATCTTTCAAAGCGCCCTTCTCCGTGTAGGCGCTCTCGCTTCTAGGCGCACTTCTCCTGACCGTTTGTCTCTTGGTAGGCACCAGGAATCCCGGAAGCGCCCTTCTCCAAAGTAGGCGCTCGTTAGTTTTTGTTTTTTTTTGAAGCGCCCTTCTCCTGAATGTTACCCTCTTGTTAGACGTCAAGAGTCTCGCAAGCAGCCTTCTCCTAGTAGGCGCATTTCGCCTTCCAGTCGAACTTCCGTTGATCGTACGCAACTGGACAGGTGATGGAGAGCCGCGCGAAAGCGCTCTGCTCTCGATAGGCTCTCTTCTCCTGGCAGCCGCTCGCCCCAGGATAGGTGCATAGAGTATAGTAGGCGCTCGCCTCCTCGTAAGCGCCCTGCGGATGTTTCCGAGAATTCTCGGAGTAGGAGCCCTACCTCTCCTTCGGCTGAGATTCCGTATACCTCGAAGAGGGAGTCTCATCGTTATACTTCCCAGATCTTCTCATCGTTCTCCAGTGGATGTGAACTCTTCTAAGAGAGGGCGTTCTCCAACCTCTCGCTCAACTCCTGCTAGGATCCCTTCGTTTTTTTTCACCTAAGGATCTTCCCCCCGCTCTCCTCGACAAGACGTCCTAGAAGGTTCGGATGAGGAACCGAACACTTCTGCTGCTGTCTCTTCTTACAAGAAGCTTACAGAGCTACTTTTACAAGTTTTTTGGGGATTCCCTTACGCCTACGGCTCCTCCTTCTCCTCACTCACTTTTTTCAACGGCGAAGACAGCGAAGAGTTCTTCTTGTGTGAGGATGAAGCCAACTCTTTCTATGAAGAAGGCACTGAGGAGTTTTGGTTCCTGGATGGCTTCCAAAGAAGAAGCGGGGAAAACGATGTTCGCTTTTCCTCCTTCGAAGTTATCAGGACGCGCTGGTTTCTGGTACGAAACAGGAGAGCCCTTAGGATTTGGGTCTACCGTCTTCGGCTGATTCGGATTTTTCGGCACTGGTAGATTCGACAAGGAGAACTGCCCTTAACCTCTGCTAAGACGACTTGGGCAATGAACGAATTGGATCATTTGCTCAAAGGTATGTTTAGAGTGCTAGAAGTATTTAACTTCCTTGATTGGTCGTTGGGAGTCCTACGCCAAGAAAATTGAAGTGCCAGAGTCAATTTCACCAGATGATCTTATGTGTGTTTGTCTTGTATGGACAAGTCAGTAAGAGACGGAGCGAGTGAAATCGCCTCCCCTTTATGGGGCGGCATCGTGAAGAAGAGGTCGGTTTACTGTTCCTTCTTAACGAAGTCGGTCTCCCATGCTCAGAGGTCTTCTTGCTGTTTGCTCCTCTGTCTACTCGGTTGTTCCCGAAACATCGAGTGCAGGACATTTCGAGGTCACTTCGGCCAAAGCCACCCAGGACCTTTTGGCACAGTCCGGCAAGAAAACCTCGCCCTTCCTTCCCTACCAAGGCTAAGAAGGAAAAGGCAAGTGTTCGAGAACCCTTTCTTTCGAGGGGCATCTTCATCAAGAACCTCTACGTTTAGAGGTCGTAAACCTTCAAGAAGGGGTAAGACTTTCGCCAAGTCTGTTAAAGCCCCCAAATAACTTGCAAGTCCTTCAAACAACGGTCGGGCGCCAGACTCTTAGAGTTTGCAGAAGTCTGGGCCAAAAAGGGGCGGATCCTTGGACCCTTTCTATTTTGAGGAGAGGTTACCTCATCCCCTCAGTCGAAAGACCTCCCTTGACGACCATCCCAAGGAACTGACGGCCAGGTACAGAGACCCCATCATGAATCAGCTCTCCATCTAGCAGTAGATCAGATGCTGGAGAAGGGGGCTATCGAACTAGTGACAGACCATCATTCATCGGGCTTCTACAACCGCCTTTTCCTAGTTCCGAAGTCCTCAGGGGATGGAGACCGGTGTTGGATGTAAGCGCCCTGAACTTCTTCGTAGAAAAGAAGAAGTTCACGATGGAAACGCCTTCATCAGTGCTGGCAGCGCTTCGTCCCAGGGACTGGATGGTTTCCTTGGATTTTCAGGACGCTTACTTCCACGTACCGATCCATCCTTCCTCGAGGAAGTTTCTCAGATTCATGATGGGGGGGAAAATTTTTCAGTTCAGGGCTCGTGTTTCGGCCTCTCGACGGCCCCTCAAGTGTTCACTGGGGATTTTGAGGAATGTGGCTCAATGGCTTCATTTGAAAGGGGTGAGGATATCCATGTACCTCGACGATTGGCTAATAAGGGGCCAATTCAGAAGATCGTTTTGTTTGAAGGACTTACAAGTAACTTTTAGAATTGACGAAGGCTTTGGGACTTCTCGTTCAATTTCAAGAAGTCATCACTAATTCCCGAGCAAGAGTGTGTGTATCTCGGGATACAGATGAACTCTCTGAGTTTTCGGGCTTTTCCCTCGCAGGAAAGGATAGCCCGAGGATTCGAGAGAGTAACAACCTTCTTAGGGAAAGAAGTATGCACAGTGAGGGGAGGTGGATGAGTCTGGCTGGGGACACTCTCCTCTCTGGAGCAATTCGTTTCCCTAGAAGGTTGCACCTGAGACCGCTACCAATTCTTTCTTCATCGTAATTGGAGTCGTCGTTCTCAGGATTTGACGTTCTCCCTGTCGTTATCCCAGGACATCAAGAAACATCTCTTATGGTGGACAGATCCCAACCTCTTTGCGAAGGGACTGTCTCTTCAATCACAGACCCCCAACCTGGTGTTGTTCTCCGACGCGTCGGACATGGGGTGGGGTGCAACTCTGGGAACCAACGAAGTGTCAGGTACCTGGGTGGGGGACCAGGTAGCCTGGCACATCAACAGAAAGGAGTTGATGGCTGTGTGGTTGGCTCTGAAGGCTTTCGAGCCCAAAGTCAGAAGATCGGTAGTGCAGGTCAACGCGGACAACACTACAGCTCTGGCATACATCAGGAAACAGGGGGGGACGCATTCCTTCTCCCTGTACGAGACAGCAAGAGACCTTCTTCTGTGGGCACGAAGAAAGAGGAATCAAGCTTCTCACCAGGTTCGTGCAGGGAGAAAGGAATGTAAGAGCAGATCTCCATCAGGCAAAGGAAATGTCAGGTCCTTCCCACAGAGTGGACCCTTCATCTGGATGTATGCCAGAGCCTGTGGAAGTTATGGGGCAGCCAGGCACATAGACCTCTTTGCCACGTCAAAGAAACAAGAGGCTGGATCCTTACTGCTCTCCGATATCGGATCCAGAGGCAGTAGTAGCAATAGATGCTCTTCTTCTAGACTGGAACGGACTCGACGTCTACGCGTTTCCCCCCTTCAAGATCCTGGGGCTAACTATCAAGAAGTTCGTAGAGTCCGATTCAACGAGAATGACCGTTAATCGCTCCCTTTTGGCCGGCCCAAGAATGGTTCACAGAGGTACTGGAATGGTTGGTGGACCTTCCAAGATCGCTCCCGCTAAGGAGCGATCTACTCAGACAACCCCCACACTTCGACAGGTACCACAAAAATCTCCTCGCTCTCAGTCTGACTGGTTTCAGACTGTCCAAAGTTTGGTCAGAGCGAAAGGCTTTCCAGCAGCAGCTGCTAAAGCAATCGCAAGAGCGAGGAGACCTTCCACCTTGCGTGTATACAGTCAAAGTGGGATGTCTTCAGACGTTGGTGCAAGAGGAAGAACATTTCCTCTTCCAGTACCTCTGTGACCCAAATTGCGGATTTCCTTATTTTCCTCAAAAAGAAGAATGTCATCTGGTTGTGTCAACTATTAAGGGATACCGAGTATGTTGGCGGCGGTATTTCGGCATAGAGGCTTAAATATATCCGATGATAAGGACCTGCATGATCTTATTAGATCATTTGAAACCATTAAGCGTCCTCTATGTAGTACCGAACTGGAATCTAGACGTAGTCCTACAATTCCTTGGATCGTCTAGATTCGAACCTCCTGGCATAGCCTCTTTCAAGGACTTGACGAAGAAGGCTATCTTCCTTTTGGCCCTAGCTACAGCTAAAAGAGTGGATGTTAGCTCCAAGCTATTGAGGGCAATGTAGGGTTTAAGGAAGATTCTTGGTATGTTCGTTTCTTCCAAGTTTCCTTGCAAAGAATGAAAACCCATCACGCCCTTGGCCCAGGAGCTTTGAAGTTCGTAGTTTATCTTTTCTAGTAGGGGAAGAGCCTGAAAGAACTCTTTGCCCTATGAAATTATGAAGTATTTCCTTAAGAGGAAGGAACAACTTAAGGCTAACTCAAGATGTACTTTGGTGCTCCGTAAAGGACCCCACTCGGCCCATGTCGAAGAATGCTCTTTCCTTTTTTCTATGATAAGCCTTATTACAGAGGGCACATGTTGCCTGTAAGGAAGATCAGTTTAGACTACTGAAAGTGAAAAGCTCACGAGGTGAGAGCCATCGCAACTTCGCTTTGCATTCAGAAAAAAATATGTCTGTGCGGAACTTGATGGAGGCGACTTTTTGGAGATGCCAATCGTTTTCGCAAACCACTACCTACGTGATGTAAAAATCACATATGATAAATGCTTCGCCTTGGGTCCTTTCGTATCGGCGGATTCGGTGCTGGGGCAGGGAGCTGAAACTTATCCTGTGTAAATTTTTTTATATGTTACCCTATATTTTATATTGTTGTTTTTTGGTTGTCTGAAAGAGGTTGCAGGAGGCACCTCTTTTTTGTCGTAATATTAACCCTTTGTATTTTGGTTAGGTGGTCTGGTGGGTTTTGGCTCCTTGCAGAGGTAGTGGTAAGGATCTGTTAGGTAAGCGGACAAGGTCCCTCTAACAGCATCCGACTTGGATTCTACCACAATAGGGGATCACATATCCCAGTGGTAGATCCGAGAGTCTTTCAGCATCAGGTCCACGGTCCTGACGCTGTAGCTCTCCAGGCAATGCAGACTCAGAGATAGTATCTATGAAGTCTTCATCCTGAAAAGGTTTTTGTGAGAACCAAGGTTTTTATATCCTACAACATTAGTTGTTTCCCGTCTTACCTGTATTATTGAGCTGTCTCTTACCCTCCACCAAGGGTGCCAATCAGCTAAGTGTAATATCTGTCAGGGAAGTTCATGTACAAAAATGATATTCGTTAAACTACAATAAAGTTTTGTACATACTTACCTGGCAGATATATACGATTAATGGCCACCCAGCGACCCTCAGGAGACAGGTGGAAAGAAAAAAATCTGACAAGCTTACGGGAGTGGTTCGTACATCCGCCACCCAGCGGCGGGTAAGGTAGACCACCTGACCTACCTGTCGCGTGTGCCGCGAGATTTGAAATTCTGTCGGAACGTCGGAGACTATAGCTAAGTATATATCTGCCAGGTAAGTATGTACAAAACTTTATTGTAGTTTAACAATATCATGTTTCAGTCGAGGTCAAACTTCAAGTCTCAGATGATGGTACCCAAAGGGCTACAACACCCAGGCTAGGAAAATTGTTACTGGTCACACAGTATGTACCTCCATTCACATTCTCTTTCCTGCATCTTACTTTCCACCCTATCTTAATAATTGTTTCATATTGCAACTGTGAGGTTTACCTCCTGTTACACCTTTCAATCTTTTCTATTCTGTTTCCCTTTCTGTACTGAATGACCTCGTAGGTCCCAGTGCTTGGCATAAATTCTATATTCTGTTCTATTCAGTGTAGGCATTAGCCAGTATCATTGCTTCAAGAGTACATGAGGGTACAGCAGGTGTGTAGTGAAAGTCTTATAAAATGTTTTAGAATATGGAAGTTCTTACCATGAGAATGGCACACTACTTTCGTCAGCAGCAGAATACCTCCTGTTTTAAGTCTATGGCTGATGATTTTTGGATGAAGGTGGTATTGAGGCCCAGATCCTTGTTTTAAAAAATACTCGGAACCTGTCGTCAAGTTAAAGAGATTTCATATTCAACTCTACATTGTGTCAAGTCTGTTTCGTCTGGTATCCTATAGCAATTTAAACCTCTTGCATCATTTTGTATGGAATCAATGGCCATCTTTCATCTTAATTGTCGTGTTCGTCAGTATTTCTCTTATCTACGCATTTAGCAAAAAAATCTAATTGAAAAAAATGAGATTTCCAAATATCAAATACTGAATGTGACATTCTCACAAAAAAGTTTATTCCTATCAGTAGTCATTGATAGAAATAGTCCATTTTTAACCCAAGGTGATTTCCATCTTATCTAACTGTTACATCTTGCACATGAACACCTGTAACCAAAGCTGATGTTCTGCCAGTTCTTTGTAATGTTTGGCAATTTGAGACTGAATAATGTATGATCTCGAGGTAACTGTGATTAACTGTTGGTTCAAGGTTTTATTAAAGAAAATTATGTGTAATAACATACATGGGTTTTATAAAGATAATTATGTGTAATAACATACATGGGTTTTATAAAGATAATTGTGTAATAACATACATGGGTTTTATAAAGATAATTATGTGCAATAACATACATGGGTTTTATAAAGATAATTATGTGTTATAACACTGGGCTGAAAGTATGTTATCCATTTTCATAATGATGAACTTGTTTAAAAACTGTTCACTGCAAGCATGCTTTGATTACGGAATAGAGAAGCTAAGGCTGATGAGAGGGGGCCTAAAGATAAATAACCCAAATTTGATGCCGTTTAGTAGTAGAAAACTCATTAATAATTAACCACAGGAAGTGACAAATTTACACATAGCTATAATAAGTGTTACACAAGAAGCTAGGATTGTCACCTTTTTTCAATAATAATATGGTATCAGAACAGATAGGGTGATATGTGCAAACAGACCAGACGTGACGTTGATTGACAAAATCAAGAAGAAAGTATCACTCATTGATGTCGCAATACCATGGGACACCAGAGTTGAAGAGAAAGAGAGGGAAAAAATGGATAAGTATCAAGATCTGAAAATAGAAATAAGAAGGATTTGGGATATGCCAGTGGAAATTGTACCCATAATCATAGGAACACTAGGCACAATCCGAAGATCCCTGAAAAGGAATCTAGAAAAACTAGAGGCTGAAGTAGCTCCAGGACTCATGCAGAAGAGTGTGATCCTAGAAACGGCGCACATAGTAAGAAAAGTGATGGACTCCTAAGGAGGCAGGATGCAACCCGGAACCCCACACTATAAGTACCACCCAGTCGAATTGGAGGACTGTGATAGAGCAAAATAATAATAATAATAATAATAAAATACCATTTACCAAAGGATAGGGCTTGAAAACTTAGGGGGCTTCCATGGTATATATATATATATATATATATATATATATATATATATATATATATATATATATATATATATATATTTAACATCTGGGAATATGCCAAAAACATTTACACACATGTTCTTATAGTATTTATGGTAGAGTGCTAATGATATTTACGATAGATAACCTTAGTATTATACGGTTGCGTGACTATTTTTTCAGTGAATGTTCCCTCTGCCGTTTTCATGGCTTTTACAACCTCAAGTATTTTTGAAAAGTATGCCTATGGTTCATTGGCGGAACTACTTGGGGTGCAATGCACCAGGGGCCCACTGTGATTGAGGGCCCATCTGGCCCCACCATAATGTCTTAGTCTATTGATTTGGTATTATATTTGTAAACAATATGTTTAGGTAATAGAAATAATGAAAATATAAATGATAATGATGATGATCATAGTAGTAGTAGCAGTATTGCAGTAGTTTTATTCTTATATATACTGTAGTATCATCATCATCATTGTTACAACAATTACAGGTAAATCAAGTAATGGCAATTAATTTTGCTTTTCATGATAGAGGCACACTCAAATAATTAGCACCAGGGCCCATAATGACCTAGTTCCGCCACTGCTATGGTTATGCCCTACACCTCTCTCTCACTCTCTGGTTTTCCTGGTCATGAGACACGTAGCTACTACCTGTTGTTATACTGTCAATAAAAATCATCATTTACAACTTATTTCTTCCATTTAAAGTTATGCCACTTTTTTTTATGGGGAATTGAAAGTCGCACATGCAAACTTCCAAACTGTTGGGGATTGTAAAGTGGGGTTCATCAATGTTTTGACAAACACGAAGACTACGGTAAATGGTAATCGTAAGTGTCCTTTTTTTTTTTTTTTTTGTCAATTCTGTAAACTTTGTTGAAAATGTCCCTGACTCGTCATGACACAGGCTCCAAATCAAATGAGAGTATGAAAGTAAGAAATTGAATTGCAAAAGCTAATATGTAAAAAAGAGAGAGAAAAAAAAATCAAGTGAAAAATGCATCCCTAAAGTGATTTGCATGATTCAAGTACCTTTGACCAGAAACCATGTATAATGTCACCAATGCTACATACACAGACGAAGACGTTCTGGAACAAAACAAAGACTATAGTAGTACCATCTGTTGACTCGTAGAATGCCAGAAATGGTGTGCAAGTTTTCTGTGGGCGTCTGTGTAGTAATGCCCCTCCTGTATACTAAGGTTTGATATTCCGCGTATCCTTTATTGTTCCCGTTATTTTATTTACACTATGGCAAGATCATGTTACTGGATTGATTTATGGTGATGGCTGCTGGGGAGTTGAAGCCGTAGCCTATGGCTTTGACACTATAGAGAATGGATAGTAGGCTACTGGGTTATTTATGGATGTAACAATCGGGTCGGACTCGGGAAATCATATTTTACACTTTACATTGTATTCTGTTGGTCAGCCAATGTCACGAGAACATCCTTAATCAAATGTGTTTGCAAACACACCAGTTTTTGGTTAAATTGAAGTTGGGCATGATTCTTCTTCTTCCCAGCTTTATTCCTATTCGGGGTCGCCGTTTTTAATGAGTCTCTTCCATCTACCTCTGTAATTTCCTCCCGTACTTCCTTCTCCTCCTCATATCATCTCTAATGGAATCTCTCCACCTGATCTTAGGTCTTTCTCCTTCGTGTTCCATCCACCCCCACGACCATCACTTCTCTTGCCATGTGTTGCTCCTCTCTTCTCATTAGGTGGCCATACCATCTTAACCTTGCTTCTTGCACTTTCTTTGATGCTTCAGTGACCTTTACTGTACCCCTAGTATGTTCATTTGTAACTCTGCCCTTTTTGGTTACTCCACTCATCCATCTAAGCATCCTCATCTCAGTTACGCCCAACTTTCTGCCCTCTGTTTTCTTTAGTGATGCTGCTTCCAATCCATATGTCATTGCTGGTGAGACTACTGCCTTGTGCACTATGCCCATTAATCTTTTAGGGCATGTTTGCCACCTTTCAACCTAACCTAGCAAGGTACAATTTTAGTTTCACGAGAGTGAATAAATCCAATGTTGTTATAGAAAATGTAAGTTTAATTCCCACAATGGTTTATCTCTCACACACAGAGTTCAAAACATACTGGCGAATTTGTTTAAAAACCAGCACATGCATCATTATTATAATTAGGCTAGACCTATGACCTGGCTAAACTATGTACCTGAGATCACTCAGATGCGTTTGAAAATCTACGAAATATTAATTTTATTTCTGAGGAAGCCAAACCTAGTCTAATACAGTCATAGGAGTATTAGTAAGGAGTGTATTAAACTGGTAAGTAGGCTATATATACGATGGTTTTGTAACTTTTGTATAATACTTTGTCTAGCCTACCTCAGTGAGACCTCTGTGCGCGATTCAGAGGAAAACCGACACTTTTCGTTGCTCGCTTTTCCCCCCATCATTATACAAACAGGAGCGAGCGCCTCAGCGGTATTAGCGTCCCACCTCGGTGGTCGCGGGTTCGATTCTCGGCCATTCCATTGAGGAGTGAGAGATGTGTATTTCTGGTGATAGAAGTTCACTCTCGACGTGGTTCGGAAGTCACGCAAAGCCGCTGGTCCCGTTGCTGAATAACCACTGGTTCCATGCAAGTTGCAACGTAAAAGCACCATACAAACAAACAAACCGGAGCGGGTAGGTCGCATGTTTTTATTATTGTTATCATTTTTTTTCAAACCTCAATTCATGTTAACTACATTAATGCTACAGGCAAGGCACAAATCAATAAATGCAACAAATTACTGTTTCAGCGACAGAATGGTAAATAAAACAAAGTAAAAGGCGAATACGACGTGGTATACAGGGAATAAGGGGAAAATGCGAGTGCAGGTAGCTACAAGGGGAAACTCAATAGTTTTACAACGCAAATCCCTGCTACAATAATTATGCACACCTTATGGTTGTAGACTTTAAAAACTATCTAGAATTAACAGGTTTCAGCTAACAATTGAAGCACCAGTGCCTGTTTACCGACAAAAGTATTTTTGTGTTTTATTTTAAGAATTTTGTAACTTGCATATAATTTCTAATGGTATTTATTTATACGTCTGATTAATTTCCATTATTCTCCTTATATTTCACCATGTGGGTTGAAGTTTGGGTCACAGCTTACAACTGGTTGTATAATAATTCAGTATAAAACGTAAGGATAGTTTTAGATTTTTGTATTGGTATTTTTGTCTCAGAGTTAATTTGCTACTAAACATATGTTGTTTTTAATTGTAGTGTTCTTTGGAGAAAAAATACCAGATTTTTTTTTTTTTTTCATTTTTACTCACAGGTGAAAACAGCACTTGAACAGTTTACAGTGAAGAGTTAAAACATTTATAATCAAGCCTAGGAGGTTTAATTGAACAATTTCGTAACCGTAAATGATGTGCGCTTATAACCCTGAACTAATGAAATAGGGCGTGATGCGACCAGGTGCTTACTCGGAACGCCTGCAAGATTTTCCTTCACACAGAACTTGTAAGCGTTATATTCCTAACTTAACGTGAAGTGATCTTCATAATTAATACTCATACTTAGTACTACTCATACAACAACAAGGATCAAATAAAAAGGACACAAATTAAACACGTTCATATATTCTCGTTTATAAGTGGAAACAAAACAATCGAACAAACATAGCCTAAATTCAATACACCAAATAAATTAAAACATGCTAACATCTATGGTCTAATAGACCCTTATTTCATCAACGAAAATTAGAATAAATACGCTATATTTTATTAGAAATAATTTTCTGTACCACTGTTTAACATACACATCATTCTAATAAATAGGTCGTAAATGTCCTTTTAAGTTC
>NC_087213.1:173392-178392 GCF_015104395.2 Macrobrachium nipponense | reverse complement strand
TTCCATGCAACGTAAAAACACCATACAAACAAACATATATATTTGGCACGCGGCCGTCATTTCACCTTACTTAGATAATAGGATAGGTTTTAATCCCGTAGCCCCATTCCCCTTCCTTTTTCCCCTCCCCCCTTGTCCCTTCTTCCTTCTCTTTGTAACGTATATGGCAAATAAACTCGAGTTAATCATACCTCGTTTCATGTACTCGAGACCTTGGAAATATATAAATGAAAATGCTTTTCCGTCACCACAGCAGTACCTGGATAAACCCCCTCGATGTGGGACCACCTTGACGTGGTGAGGGGGATCTTGAACCCCAGCAGTGAGTTCCCGGGTTTGAGTCCGAGAGTCTTATACATTATCATGTATTATTTGGGTTAATATTATGGAATTTTCCACTTTTTTGTAACATTTATTGGACCTGACAAACAGGAA
The DNA here is from genome assembly GCF_015104395.2 of Macrobrachium nipponense. NCBI lineage: Eukaryota > Metazoa > Arthropoda > Malacostraca > Decapoda > Palaemonidae > Macrobrachium > Macrobrachium nipponense. The sequence goes on along the minus strand of NC_087213.1, from coordinate 177,957 downwards.
AAAATATCATATCTGGGAATGTGTTTCTATCCGAAGCTAAATAGTGGGAACTGTGATAGGACCATCAACTGAGAGTGTTCAGGCGGAACTATTCTGTAGGACTGGACCACAGATTCCAGGGGGGTCTGGTTCTGGGGATAGGACTCTCGGCATTCTATCCGGTTTGCCCATAATGTGATTAGGGTGGGGATGATTGTATTCTTGTAATACTCTCTGTCCTATCAAGCGGGTTTGGCTTACACTTGGGTCACTCTGGGGTAGGGTAAGGACGCGGACATTTGGGAGTCTGTTCCTCACTTGCGCCATTGGTGGAAGAATAAACTCCATGAAAGGCTGATGATATGCTCTAAGGTTTTCAGGTTTATTTAATTTTTTCCCCTCCCCTCTCAAATCTTTATGTCTAGCAGTTGTAAGGATTTGAGTACCCCTGGGCCCTATGATGGTGTGGTCTTCTGGCACAGAGGACGACCTCTGGACCCACCATGGAGATTCAAAATTCTCCAAATGTTGATGACTTCTCCAAAAATAAATTGATAAAAAGCAGTCATAACAAACCTGATCCCCCTCCTGACTTCCCCCTCCCTGGACCATCTAGCCATGCTTCATTGATGGCGATTTCAATCAAGGAACACAGACCTCTCCAAGAAATCTTCGTCCAAAGTTAAATCCTCAACACAGCCAGGTTGTGCGAAAAATTTGAGAATGCTCCATATCGAAGACGTACCAGTCAGTTGTGATTATGATGTGATCGCGAAAGCTTTGAAATCATTTGAAACTGTTGCAGAAATCAGGATGAACTTTATCGATAGTGAATCTAAATAGGAAGCCTGTGTTACATTTAGTAGACTTCATGAGGCTCTAAAGGCTAGTAGTATAAGTGCCATGCAGATCGGTAAAGCTACAGTACGAGGTGCCTTAACAGAAAAGGGAGAGGCAGCACTGAAATATCTGGATAAAAGGGACAGTCACCGCAGTAATATCTGGATAAAAGGGACAGTCACCACAGTAATATCTGGATAAAAAGGATAGACTACAGTAATACCGATAAAAAGGGACAGACAGCATAGTAATACCTGGATAAAAGGGATAGTCACCATACTAATACCTGGATAAAAAGGTCAGTCTCCACTGTAATACCTGGATATAAGGGACGGTCACCATAGTAATACTTGGATAAAAGGGACAGTCACCACAGCAATACCTGGATAAAAGGGACAGAAATAAAATAATACCTGGATAAAAGGGACAGAAATAAAGTAATACCTGGATCAGAAAACCGGATAAAGGGACAGAAAAAAGTAAGAATAAGGGACAGAAAAAAGTAATACTGGAATAAAAGGGACAGAAATAAAGTAATACCTGGATAAAAGGGACAGAAATAAAGTAATACTTGGATAAAAGGGACGAAATAAGTAATCTGGATAAAAAGGGACAGAAAATAAAAGTAATACTTGGATAAAACAAGAAAACAGTAAATACCTGGATAAAAGGGACAGAAATAAAGTAATACCTGGATAAAAGGGACAGAAAAAGAAACCTGGAAAAGGGCAGAAAATAAATAATACCTGGATACAAGGGACAGAAATAAAGTAATACTGGACCGGGATGAAAAGAAACAGAATAAAGTAATACCTGGCTAAAGGGAACAGAAATAAAGAATACCTGGATAGGACAGAAATAAAGTAATACCTTGGATAAAAAGACAGAAATGAATACCTGGAGGGACAGAAATAAAGTAATCCGGATAAAAGGGACAGAAATAAAGTAATCTTGGTAAAAGGGACAGTGAAACCGGCATAAAGGTAATACCTGGATAAAAGGGACAGAAATAAAGTAATACTTGGATAAAAGGGACAGAAATAAAGTAATACCTGGATAAAAGGGACAGAAATAAAGTAATACCTGGATAAAAGGGACAGTTACCACAGTGATACCTGTTAGTTCACCCACGACTGTTTGACCATTGCATGAAAAAAGTTGAACTATCAATGGACTGTCAACACAAACTCCTCCCCTCTCCCTTCACCCTTCCCCTTCCCCCTCCCCTCTCCCTTCACCCTTCCCTGCACTTTTCCCCTTCCCCTTCCCTCGCCTGTCACCTTATCCATCCCTTTCCCTTTCCCTTTTCCCTCCCCCTACACACACATAGACTGTCATTCAGAGTTTTCCCGGCAGCGCTGTTTTGGTGAGCTAGTTAATATAGTGTATATATATATGGTTTACATGTGTAGATATATATATATATATTATATATATAATATATATATATATTATATTTTATATATATTTATATGGTATATATGGTATTATATATATAGATTTATAATACTTTACTATATCTATATATATGTGTATATATATATATATATATATATATATATATATATATATATATAATTTATTTTAAAAAAAAATTTTTTTTGTTGTGAAACTTTATTGATTTAAAAAATTTGTATATATATACTATATATATATATATCTATATATATATATAATTTATAAATATATATTTATAATATAACAATTTTTATTTTTTTTAAATTTTTATTAAAATAAATTTTTAAAAAAATATATAGTAGATATATATCATATATAAATATATATATTATATATATATATATATATATACAATCTATATATATATATATATATATATATATATATATATACTATATATATATATATATATTATATAATATATATATATGCAATACACACCCACTACGAAGCAATGAAAAGTATGTTCGTATAGGTGTACAAATTCCTGAAACTAAGACATTGCAATAATCTTATGCAGTTTGTCAGTACGGGTGTATCTTGCCCACACATCTCTCATTACTGCCTCTCCTTACATGGTGAAAGGGTAGTCATCACAGAAAGGTTTCTATAAACGTAGGTCACGCGATGAGATATAGCGAAAGTGTTTTCGGAGAAAGATATTTTTGAAGTTAAATAACCGGAGCCTAAATGTTGCTGGTGTTTGGAAATTTGATGTTATAATAAACGAAAATCCAAGTCTCTCTCTCTCTCTCTCTCTCTCTCTCTCTCTCTCTCTCTCATATCAGTTCACTCATCCGTCAAGGACGCTCTTCCTCAAAGCTCCCTTTCCAGCCCTCCATATCTCGAGTTTTCCCCGTCCAAGACGACCCTGGACAGAAATCCTGAGAATCTCTGGAAGAAGAAGTAGTAGAAGAAGACCGGAATGTCCAGGTGTAATGATCTACCCAAGGTATTTCACCTTTTGGAAGACGATCACCTGGCAGAGGAAAAGTGGATCTAGATTTCGTCTTTTCAAGGGAAGGTTCCACCGTTAGTCTCTGTCTTACAGATTGGTTGTAAAGGGTTCAGAAAAGGATGGATTTTCTTCTTCTCTTAAGTTTCTCTGTAACGGATGGGGTTTGAAAAAATTAAGAACACGGATGGATTTGTTTCTTCTTGAAGCCTTGATATTTTTTCTCGTCTTCAGAAACTGGAAAGGAGAAGGAAACAAACATTAGATCAAAAGACAGTGAAAAAGAATCAAGTAGTACGATTTGACACGAAGATTTATTATTAGTTTATTGCCGTTGAAAATAACAAAGAAAACGGATGAATTTTCTTATTTAATTAGGTCTTCAAGTATATAATTTTCTCGTCTACAGAAAAGGGAAAAAGGAAAATGAAATAAACAGATCAGAAGATAGAGAAAAGGAATCAAGTCTGAATTGATACGAGGCTACAACTGTACTTTTAGGCCTCTGTAAAGGGAAAATTATTGGTGAGGAATAACTTAATATCATAACAGGACTCAAGAAATAAATGCGATTTTCGCTAGGCCTAGAGTTGAAGATTAGACCGAAGAAATATTACGAAAAAATATAATAATTGCAACGTAGATTGATTGATTGATTGATTTATAGATTTTAGGCATACATACCAAGCATTGGGGTAACTGAGGCCATTCAACGCCGAAACGGAAAACCTCGAATTCAGTTGCACTATGAATCAGTTGTTAGGAGAGGGTGGACAGAGAGATGGAAGAGAGAGAATATGAACGGAGGTAGAGTAAATTGCAACGTAGAGAGAGAGGTATGATCCAATGTATTCAGATGTTAGAGGCGTTACTGATGATCCCGGTGGAGTGAAATTGGAGGTTAGTTTCATTTCACGAGTTTTAAGAAAGAATGAGGAAATGGCTTTTGTCGTGTTTGCTCCTTTGAAGTTACTCCTGAGAGTAGGATTGTGGAGGTTGTTGATGGGGGGGGGGGGGGGGGAGTGGGGGTCGGTTGGGGGTGGGGAGAGGGAAGTTTGACAACTACCACTTTCTTTCACTTTCTTTCTTCATTTCCACTTTTACGCATTCTTGCTTGCTTCAAATCTTTCGTAAAGTGGAATTCCTGTGAACGAGGGATAGTACTTTGCCGCCGGCACAGTCGCACTGGGTCTTTCTGGCATAAGAACAACCGTTTGAAAAAGGATCTATGCGATTTTGTTTTGTCTCCTTTTCGTTTCCTGAAGTTTCTTTACAATGTTTGGTGCTGGGTGCTTTCTGTTTGTGGACACGTGAAGACAGACACAGAAGAGAG
>NC_087213.1:152497-167497 GCF_015104395.2 Macrobrachium nipponense | reverse complement strand
TATTCTTCATGAATTTACGCACATTTTGATATATGAAACTCTATAAAACGGCTAATATGAAAAGGAGCAAATATTAGGATAATGCGATCTACGACTTTCGGAGATTTTCGGCCGCGAAGCGGCACGCGGAGGGAAGAAATATATTTTTTTCAAAAATTCACATAAATCACAATATTGTTCTAGAGACTTCAAATTTGTTTTCAAATGAATATAAATAAATGAATATTCTAGGCCGTAAGAGATTTAGCTTACAATTGCGTTTTTGACCATTTCCATTCGCATCAAAGTTGACCGTACGTAGGTTTTTTTCCAATTATCGTAATTTATATGCAGAAAAAAATATTTCAGATATGAGAAAAGCTACAACCTTTAATTATTTTTTGTTGTATTTTTCATGAATTTGCGCACATTTTGATATATAAAACTCTATAAAACGGCTAATATGAAAAGGAGCAAATATTAGGATAATACGATCTACGCATTTCGGAGATTTTCGGCCGCGAAGCGGCGCGCGGAGGGAAGAAAGATATTTTTTTCAAAATTCACCATAAATCACAATATTGTTCTAGAGACTTCAAATTTATTTCAAAATGAAGATAAATAAATGAAGATTACTAGATTGTTATGTATTTTGCTTACCCAAAAATACCAACATAAAAAAAAATTAAAGATATATATATATATATATATATATATATATATATATATATATATATATATATATATATCTTTAATTTTTTTTTATGTTGGTATTTTTGGGTAAGCAAAATACATAACAGTCTAGTAATCTTCATTTATTTATCTTCATTTTGAAATAAATTTGAAGTCTCTAGAACAATATTGTGATTTATGGTGAATTTTTGAAAAAAATATCTTCTTCCCTCCGCGCGCCGCTTCGCGGCCGAAAATCTCCGAAATGCGTAGATCGTATTATCCTAATATTTGCTCCTTTTCATATTAGCCGTTTTATAGAGTTTTATATATCAAAATGTGCGCAAATTCATGAAAAATACAACAAAAAATAATTAAGGTTGTAGCTTTTCTCATATCTGAAATATCTGCATATAAATTACGATAATTGGAAAAAAACTACGTACGGTCAACTTTGATGCAATTTATGTATTCGTACCAGAATAAGGAAATGTAATAATAAAGAAACACATACATATATATATTATATATATATATATAATATATATATATATAGGTGTAGTTTTTCTTTATTTATTACATTTTCCGATTCTGGTACGAATACATAAATAAAAGGAATGCAGGTGACACTTTTCTTTTTCATACAATGAAATATCGTATTTCATGCATAGATACTGAGATATAAAAACTTGAAAATAAATAAAAAAATAAATATAAAACAAATGCAGAATACTCACTCCTAATCCTGACTCTTCGTTCTATTCTTGTTTTCTCCCTCGTCCATTGAAGAGTCTTGCATTTTTTTTGGGAGCTAGGGCGCGGGTTCCGTGCGCCCTCCCTTGACCGCCGCTGAGTCGCACTCCAATAGAAGACCGCACTGTGGTATTTGCGGTCACACTCCCCGAACCTGCATAGAGCTATCTTGCAGGTGCGACAGAAGAACCGGGTGTCCTCTCCTTCTGCCATTCATATGGCACACCCGGCACCGTTTCTGCCTGCGCCCTTCTAGGAGATCCAGTGTGTGATCCCCTGGCATCAGCCGACACGGAGGGTCCACTACCCGACGAGAAGGGGCGCGGGTGGGGGCGTCAGCAGGGGCGGCGGCAGCAGGGGCGTCAGCAGCAGGGGCGGCGGCAGCAGGGGCGTCAGCAGCAGGGGCGTCGGCAGCAGGGGCGGCGGCAGCAGGGGCGTCAGCAGCAGGGGCGTCGGCAGCAGGGGCGGCGGCAGAAGGATGACCGAAGTTGGCACCCCGAAGGTCTGCCCTTTCCTCTATGGGTAGATCTACAGCTCGGGGCAGGGGGCCAGACATGGAAGGCCACTCATTGGGATCAAAGTTGATGAGGGCTTCCCCGGCTGCCTCGAGGAACTGTAAGTGGCTCATCCTCCGTAGATCGGGACCGTAGTACCCACAGTAGAGTACGTAGGCATTTTGGAGGGCCAACTGCAGAATGTATTTCAGGAGCTTTTGGGTCCATCTCCTGGTTCTCCTGGCGAAGGGATAATATTGGATGAGTTGATCAAAGAGATCAACTCCTCCCATGTGCCTATTGTAGTGCCCAATGACGGTAGGGCGCTCTACACGAAACTGCTCATACACAACTCGGCCCTGTCGACGCGTCTTCTTCCGCTGCACGATCTCCTCTTGACAGGTTTCATGGCTCGTCGTAACTTCATGGGGACGAGTCGGACACCCTTCCAACAGATGACGTAAGACAGCTCCCTTCCGCCGCCACTGTGTCTCTCCTCTTGCCAGATGTTGCTGATGGCTAGCGTACCTCTTGAGGGAATTCGGGGCCCCACGCACCAACCGAAGGGTACCACTGACGTGAACACCTGCATCATACAGTTCCTGGGCCAGGGATACCGAGTTATAATAATTATCCATAAACAGGTGGTATCCCTGGTTACGGAAACGATCCACAAGCCCGAAAACAGTTTCACGCATCGTGGAGAAGACCCCGGAATACACCGAAAAGTCCACGACGTAGCCAGTGTTGGCCTCGGTAATAAAAAAAAAATTTCACGCCATATTTCTTCGGCTTCTTGGGGTTATACACTTTGATGCTTAGACGTCCTTTGTAAGGCATCATCCCCTCATCTAAAGAAAGGTTCTTTCCAGGAATCACGAGAGTTTTACAGCGTTCACGAATATATTCCAACACTGGGCGCACTAAAATGAGGCGATCAGAGTTATTCCGGGGTATGGCCCTTCGGTTGAAGGCGTTGAAATATCTGTCCAACGCCAGGAAAGTATCACGGGGCATAATGCCGGGCACATTGGCGTACTTAAAAGAAAAAAATTACGCCTCCAATACATCCTGACGTCGGCAGCAGGAATCAATCCAAAAAAAACGTGGAGCCCCAAAAAATGCGCCATGTCAGGGAGGTTGCAGCCTCGCCAGTGATATGATAATGTCGTGCGTAGTTCATCACGGCAATACCTGGTGTAGTCCGCTGTCTCTGCTACCAGGTACTCCAGCAATTCCCGCGTAAGGAAAAGCTGAACAAAACCCAGAGCAGTCAGGGGAACAGGTACGGTGAGCCCAGGATTTGCCGTAAATGGATGCATGGTAGGTGGTGTGGGGTCCTCTGTCCACCCATCGTCGCTCTCGGACGACCCTAGGCTAGCACGACTATCCGACTTCTACGTGCCCCTGCCCAGCCTGCGCGCAAGCGCGCGCGGGCACGAGCGCGGGCACGATTTCCCACACGAACCCCCCTCACTGGCCCATCTCCCTCACTCAAGCCTTCGCTTTCTGTATCCCCATCATCATCGCCAACAAAACTTGATCCTAAATCATCGTCCTCCCCCTCCTCAGATAAATTCTAGTTCACTTTCGGGATGTGACCCTCGAATGGACATTGGGAGCAAATAATCCTCGTCATCACTATGATCGGGAGTAATGTCCTCGTCATTGGATGACCAACCGCCATCAAAATGAGGACTTGCCAAATGCTCTCGATCGAGCTCCGATAAATAATCGTCAATGTCCCTTGGTTTGAGCCTCCCAAATTCTACGAATGCCCTAAGGACGGCACGATGCTTCCTTGGGGTTACTAACGGCAAATGAGACACATTCGAAGCATTCTTTTATCGACACGTGGTCGCACAGAACGGCGTTGAGGAGCGAGGTCAGGTTGGGTGCTGGGTCCTTCGCCAGCATCCAAGTCCAAAACTCTTCTAACACGATCCCTTCCGACGGGTAAAACGCGCCTTTCGCGTGTCATACGATGGTCAGACATCTCTATGAACGTTCTGTACCAACACAAATGTTCAAAGTCTCGCACAAGCTCAGTCAAACATGATTGCGGCAAAAGATCGCTGACGGATGATGCTACGATGATGCTGGCTGGAGCGAGAAGGAAGGATTCCGCGCATGCGCACTTGGTCACGCTTTGGAACAAAATAACACCTCGATCCGTGAACTCCAGCATCCCCAAGGCGCGTGATTCAAAAGTTTTCGGCTGGTAGGCCTATAAGTATTTTTCCGCGAATTTTAAAAAAAACTTTTTTGAGTCGACGTATGGTACGTCCATCGGCATACGGGAGACATTTTGACTCGACGTTTAATACGTCCAATCGGCGTAAGAGGGTTAACATGGGTGCAATTCTTTTGATATCTAAACTTTCTGAGAGATGTTGTTCTCTGGGTTCCTAAGCCTAACCAATTATATATATATATATATATATATATATATATATATATATATATTATATATATATATAATATATATATATATATATATATATATATATATATACATATATATATATATATATATATATATATATATATATATATATATATATATATATGATGGAGCAGATCAAGGTCATGAATACAATGAGATACACATTTTGGTTTAATCCTAAATTTCGTGACATTGCCAAATCTTCGGGGAATTTCTACAAAATAAAATATAAGTTGAGATAAAATATTCTATTTTGTAGAAAATCCCTGAAGATGTGGCGATGTTGTTACGAAACGTAGGATTGAAACAATATGTATATCTCATCGTAATCCTGTCCTCCTTATTCTGCTTCATTGTGTGAATAAGTAAGTGCCTTGTGCGTCTGATCTGTCTTTATATTGATATGTACATACCACGTATTATATTTATTTATATATACAAATACATTTTATCTATATATATATATATAGATGTATATATAAATTTCCTGACTCCCATCAGATCGAATCCAGGTCTTTCGAGTTGCTAATGACCTGAACTCTCACTCGAAAGACCGGGATTCGGTCCCGTCGTGAGTCAGAAATTTATTTCAGTGAAACCCGTTCCTAAAGTGTTCATTTCCATGTACATATATTTATATTCATATATATATATATATACAATATATATATATATATATATATATACATAGCACAAAGGTAAACAGAAATAAATATCACAAACTGACATTCCCAGGACTTCTTTGGTACTTGAGAAAAAAGAAGTCTCTCCTTTCCTCTTCAATCTCCCTCGTGAAGCTTTTATGGAAAACGACTTTGTCAAGTAAATGGAGACATCTCTTACTCGAAGAGCGCGTGAGAGACTATTTCTTAGCACTCTTTTTTTTTTCAGCAACAGGCTGCTCAGGAAGGAAATTTCTTCCTACAAGTGAAGATTTATTTTTCTTCTGTTTTCAGAAAACTGTTTTCTAATCCTCACTATAACATAACAGTATCGATGTTAATATATAAGCTGCAAATGTCCTTTTAACTATCCAATTTCGCTCTACCTCAGAATCAATAGATTGTCATATATGTTATCAGAGGGGAACTGTTTTAGTTGATATTATTTCGTCCTCTCTTGGATTCAACCAGCGCACAGAGGAGAAATCAGGACTCCAGTGACACCTAAAACAAACCGACCAGGCCAACAACTTGCTAATATATGAATCACGGTGATGTGATAAAAATTTATATATATATTAAATATATATATATATATATATATATATATATATATATATATATATATATTTATATATATATTATACATATATATATATATATATATATATATATATATATATATATATATCGTAAAGGTATATGATTTACTGCATATAAAATTTAACAAAGGGCTGAGAAAATGAATATTCTAGTGCAGAGGAAGTCTGAACACTAAACAACAAATGGCAGTAGCGCTTGCCGTAGGAGGCAGTCGCCAGGGATTGTATAAAGAAAGATATTGTTGGGTCCATGTCTGTATAGCAGGTCTCTGGTATAAAAGACCCTACACAAACACAATGAATTTCGGGGGGTCGCAGCAAACAAGTGAAAGTGAACGTGTGTCAAGTTTCTAAAGAAGAGAATTTGGTAATGTTATTGTTTAGCCATTTTTTTTTTTTTTTTTTTTAAGCAGTTTTCTTGTGCGATGTAACTAACTGTGGTTGCCACTAGCTTTTTTGGTGTTGCTATTTATATGAGTAATGTTTAGTTGATGTGAGGCGTGTTGATTTGGGCTTTTGTGCTGTAAGGTGCAGTATAATTGGTGATGGGTAGTTTGTGAAGAATTGCTGGCCAGTGGGTCGTTGCTTTTGTGCAACTCGTCCATAATTTGTGTTTATGTTCTGTTTTCTGGATTGAATTTGTTTATTAATTGTTATTAAATTACTTCAAGTTTTGAGTGGGTTTTCACTGCTTCCATATACTGTCTCTTCCTAATAAATAATAATAATAATTTTACTATATAATAATATATATATATACATATATATATATATATATATATATATATATATATATATATATATATATATATATACACCATTCTCTGTCTCCCTTTCCATATCCATCCATCTATCTCACACAAACAACAGGAAAAGTTATCAGAAACTCCCCAGTCGTTATCCATCTTCATTCTCCTCAGCGTAAGATATTTATAGAGACAAGCACACGAAGCCTCACGCCCATTGCCCGGTCCCGGGCGGTTCCTTCTATATCGATTTTCGGGAATTTTTTCCCAGGGGGGCCCAATCCCCTGACATCAGGGAGGAGACAGTGATAGAGACCAATATTAATGCTCCTTAGTTTTATTTTCTCACGGTTTCTAGGGTCTAATTTTATTTCAGAGTTTTCTATTTTTACGTCTTTATTCGTGGACTTGCTTCTGTTATTTGTTTTGTAGTAACTATTTTTCATTTTGCTATAGCGTTTTCTCTTTCTACTTTTTTATTTTTGTACTTTCTTCTATTATACGTTTTTTCGTAATTTTTCATCCTGATTTCTTATTTTCTAAATCATTTATCTATTCTCGTCAATTTTTCAATTGTTTTAGGGTTTTTATTTCATATTTTTATTCTTGTAATTTATTCTTTTTTTTTTGTCTTTTCGTAATTCTTCGTAATTGTTCATTATGACTTTTCAAAACTACATCTTTACATGATTACATTTTCACTTTCTTTCAGTATTTTTTATTTACACATTTTCATTCTTGCATTTCCTTACATTATTCGCTTTCTCTTTCTCAATATTTCATCCTAATTCTTTCTTACTTTTCAAATTATTCAACTTTTCCCAGTTATCTCATCTGAATAATTTCATACCTCCCCAGTTCGATTTACTCTCTCTCTCTCTCTCTCTCTCTCTCTCTCTCTCTCTCTCTCTCTCTCTCATTGGCATTCCATTTCTTTGTCTAGAGGTCTTTTCCCATATGTTTACAAATTCATTAATATTAAAAATAGTCATCCAATAATGAACGATGGGGGAAAGCTATGGTACCCAAACATAAAATTTGAATAATGACAGATATAACTAAGCAAATTAACAAGTATATAGAAACCTGACAGACGAAATATCACAAGAGGACCCTTGGTCCCCTAGGTAACCCTCAAGATCCCCCTCCCTTTCGCCCTAACCCCCCCTCCCTCTCTCCCTCTCTCCCTCCCTCCCTCCATCCTCTCCATCTCTGTATATCTGAGAAAAGTTGGCGTCACCTCCTTCTCCTGCAAACTTTACTGATAAACAAGATCTTTCCTACGGAAAAGGAAAAATAGAAGAGGACTCCACGCCGCCTAGTAATGAGATTAACCTGAGTTGACTTTCTGCCGAGTTCATCGGTTTCAGAGAGAGAGAGAGAGAGAGAGAGAGAGAGAGAATGAATGGGGAAGAAGGTGGACATGGGCTCATGACGAGGTAAATAATGTCGTGTCAATAGCATTAGGATGGCAACTGACACCCATATACACACACAAACATATATATATATATATATATATATATATATATATATATATATATATATATATATATATAGTATAGTGTGTGTGTGTGTGTGTGTGTGTGTGTGTGTGTGTGTGTGCATCATTTGGGATTGCTTCATTTGATCTTCGTATCTTCATTGTAGTTCAAGGCTTTGTAGTGACAAGAGTAATTAGAAGGTGTGAAGAAATCAAGATTATATAAAATATATAATATATATATGTGTATATATATATGTGTGTATATATATAATATATTATATAATATATATATGAGAGGTAGATGGAAGGGGGGAGAGATGAGCATCAGGTTCACATTAGGAGAAAACTTTGTGACTTGGTAGCTGGAGGACTAACGAGAGAGAGAGAGAGAGAGAGAGAGAGAGAGAGAGAGAGAGAGAGAGTTGACTATAGAAAACAATCAATCAGTAACGCTTCGTCATTCCTTAATCGAGGGATCAACTATCTCAAGAGAAATGAGGCCCAAATACTAATGATGAAAGTGATTACGTAGTAATAAAAAAGAAGCTTTTTTAGAGTTTTCTGTGTCTTATGTAAGAATACATAAAGGTTTAACGGTATGGTGTTTTTATGTTGCATGGAACCAGTGGTTATTCAGCAACGGGACCAAAGGCTTGACGTGGCTTCCGAACCACGTCGAGAGTGGACTTCTATCACCAGAAATACATATTTTGGTCAAAGATTAAAAATTAAAAAAGTCAATCGAGTATGTAAAACCATTCTAATGTCCACTGAGCTCTAGACCTAGTGTAGCTTCCTATTTCCTCTGCCCTTACATTCACTCCATACAACAACCCCAATCTCTTTCAACCTCTCCTAACCCATTTTCACAACCTCCAACCCGTCAGCGACAACCTCGGCACCTTTACCACTGTGCAATCCATAACAATGTCCACATCCACTGCCATTACCTTATTTATCAGCATTACCCAGTATTCCTTTCCTTCACAACCAACCTCAGTTCCTTATCACCACTCCAAACCGCCTCTTCAACCCCAGTCCCACTGGCAACAACCCCTGCAGCAACCCCTAACCAATACCAGATCCCCAAATCCATTACCCCCAAACCTCTTACAACCACAATTGCTGCCATTAACAAACCAACACTCCCAACACCATTCCCGAACTAATTGGGAACAACCCATTGCAACAACCCATTGCTCTTTCCAACAACCCCTAACCAATAACGAGCTCCACATATCCATTAGCCAAAACCTTTACAACCAAAACTGCTGTCACACCCAAACGTCCACTCCCAACCCCTTTCTGAACACCAACCCACTATCAACAACCCATTGCAATAACCTCTGTTTTTTGCAACAAGCCCTCACTGATAACGAGCTCCCTATATCCATCAACCCAAACCCCTTACAACCAAAAACAGCTGTCATTCCCAAACCAATACTTCCAGCACATTTTTCAACCCCAAACCAACTGGCACCAAACCCTTGCTACTTGCAACAAACCACCGGTAATAAAGATCTCCCATAACCTGTTATCGCAAGCCTCTTACAACCAACACTACTTTAATTCCCAATATTACCACTCCCAACCCCTTCTTTAACCCCAGACTAAACGCCAACAACCCCTGACAACAACCAAGAACTTATAACAATCTCCCCAAAGGCACGATTCCACCGAGGCAACACAGGCAACATGTAGCATGCGACTTGACTGCCTTTCAACAATATGTTGAATGTGGCTTTCAATCAGGAGACATTTTGCCTGCGTTGTTGCTTGTAGTATGCTACATCCTATGTTGAATGCTGAATGCCACGAAACCTTTACCACCAAGCCAACCATAACTATTCCAGTTGTCAACACAATATGTCACCAGATGTTCGCTACTGCTATATACAGTGGTACCTCGACATATGAAATTAATCCGTTTCGAGGCGGCCTTCGTAACCTGAGCTTTTCGTATCTTGAACCACATTTCACATGTAAATTGCCTAATTCGTTCCAAGCCCTACAAAAACACCCAGTAAATTATATTTCCAGGCTTACAACACATGTTCTAGGGTTACGACGCCAATCTGACGGAAGAAATATGACTCCAAAAAGGCAAAATACTGTACATACTTGAGTAATATTCAACTACATGTAATGTTCAACCCCATTTTTACTGTATATATTAGGACTTTAGCATATGTACTTTAGCAATAAGCCTAGCCTATGTTAGCAGTTGCTACTGTAGCCTAGCCTATGATTCTGTCATCTAAACCAAAGAAGCTAAAAACTTAGGATATGCCAATAAAATGTATAAATAATCAGTATGTACTCATTTCAAATAATTATCAATTAATCATTAACTATAATACACAAACAAACAAACAAAAAACCTTCCAACCTTTTGTTTACATTCAGCACTTACGAGTTCCGAACAATCGCCAAGCAACCACTTTTCCTAGCACACAGTAAGCCATAAATTTTCATTATCTTTCTTCAACTAATGAAACTACCAAACAGTATAATAACCATTCATTTCTATTCTTTATTCTATCTTTACCTAATGGAGATACCGAGTTACTGACAGCTATAATGAATCATATACGTAATATTAAAACAGAAGAAGAATTCTAGAAAATACGTACGTATTTGTTGGCTTCGATGATAGCAGTCTGATTTGTTATATATTTTATGATATCTAATTCACAATTTTTATATTAAATGTATTGCATGTACTAATTTCAAATAATTATAAAGTAACCATTAACCTTCTGTTTACGTTCAGCACTTACGAGTACCGAACAATCTCCGAACAACCACTTTCACCTAGCACACAGTACGTACAGTAATCAAATTTTCATTATCTCTCTTCAACTACTGAAACTACCAAACAGTATAATAACCATTTATTTCTCTTCTTTATTCTATCTTTACTTAATGTTTTTTTATTAAATGTATTGCATGAATAAGTTTTTCCATTTACAGCATCATTTTACCAATAGAATACATAGAGCACATGGGGTAGATGCTGACCAATAGGAGAGCAGGATCTTACGGCGGTGACATCAGGAACCAATGGGAGAGCGGGAGGATAGTGGCAAGAGTACTCAGTTGGCGGCGCGCGAGTTTTAAAATTGTTCTCGGTGGTCCGGGCGAATCTCGGGACTTTACAGCAACAAGGTTTCGTAACTTGAACTATTTTCGTATGTAGAGCCACAAAAAATCTTCGTATTTGCTTTCGTAACTCGAATTTTTCATGAGTTGAGCCTTTCATATGTCGAGGTACCACTGTATTTAGTGCCGTGTGCTCAAGCGCATTGTAGAATCTTCTGAATATAACAATAATTGTAAGACGCTGCTGTGACCTATTAATACTGAACTACCTACAAAAGACACCTGATAAAAAATTACCTGTTACTTGAATCACTTATTTAAAAAACCACACATAAATTACTGCACAATATGGAAATTGTTCAAGGATGTAAAATAATAAGTCAAATATCCAACGCCGTCATTTTCTCCTTTAAAAAATCGAGAAGAGAGAGAGAGAGAGAGAGAAATGCCCAAGGAGGGCATTTGCCACCGTTAGTACGATATCGAGAGAGAGAGAGAGAGAGAGAGAGAGACAGACAGACAGAGAGAGAGAGAGAGAGAGAGTCTTTCCTCCAACCGACCCACATGCGTGAGCAGTACGCAAATTCTTGATCTTCTTTTGTAACAAGTTAAATTTCTAGGCTAATCCCGGTAGAGCATCTATTTTAGTATATTGATTCTTGTACTCTGTCAAGCATGTGTTCCATAGAACGGCAAATGTCCTGTATTCTTCTATAAATTCTACGTTCTTTCTTGCGACCATTTCATCTTGTTGTTTTCAACACTGAATCCTTTCTATGACTGGTGGGAAGGCGTTCAACACTAGCAACAGGCTAAACCTTGATGCATGCGTCGGGTTATACAACATGTTGCCATCTGTCGCATGCTACATGTTGCCCTCTGTTGCACTGGCGGAAGCACACTTGGAATGTGCGACCATGCAGCATGCCACATGTTGCCAAAATGTTGCAGCGGTGGAATTGCACTTAACTTTCCAACCCCTTTTTAACTCCAAACCCACTGGCACCAACCACATGCAACAACCCACAACCAACAATGAGCTCCCCAAATCCATTACCATAAACCTCTTACTACCACAATTGCTGTCATTCCCATACAAACACTTCCAAGCCATTTTTCAACCCCAAACCAACTGGCAACAACCTCTTGCTCCTTATAACAACTCTTAAACAATAGCGAAGTCCCCAAATCCATTATCTAAAACCTCTTACAACCTCAGCCACAACAATCCAGAATTAATAACTATCTCCCCAAAAACCTCCTACAACCACAACTGCTGTCATTCCCAAACCAACACTTCCAAGCCATTTCCACCGTCCCCAGTCCTCCTTTCCAAGTTTCCACAGCGCTGCTGTCTCGCCTCCCCCGACAAGTGGTTTTCGTTGCAATCGGATCTTTCCTCAGCAAACAACCGCCGAGCTGTTATCAGTCTTTATCAGTTATTGAGTCTTGTTACAGTGTTTTGGAAGTATGGAGGGGAAAGCGAAAAGGGACAAATTCAGGAATTTCTGTTTCGAATCTTTTGGCACGAAATGATTGGAGGATTCGTCCTGGAAAGTGATTCAGATATTCAGATTTATCTATTTATTTGTTCATTTATTTACTTGGCCTTTTAAATACCTTGGCGTTGGGTATTATTTTTCTACATTTCCATAACACAAACACATATTAATATATATACATGTATATATATATATATATATATATATATATCTATATATATATATATATATATAGATATAGAGGGAGAGAGAGAGAGAGAGAGAGAGAGAGCGAGAGAGAGAGAGAGAGAGAGAGTAGAGGGAGAGAGAGAGAGAGAGAGAGAGAAGAGAGAGAGAGAGAGAGCATTTTCATCTATAATCAGATACATTTTCCTATCGTCAAAGAGTATTTTACTTTACTAGTGACACAAATAGTTTTTGTTCCCTCAGGATGTTTTTTATATATCTATCCCAGCCAAATCCTATCATTCAAATTTAAATGGAAGATGGGACTTTCTTTTTCATGTTATTGCGAAACCAGATAACTCACAAGTAATCCATCGGAGTTATGAAATACTAAGAAAATAACGTCCACATAGAGAAAAAAAAGGAGGGGGTAGTTGTTGACACGAATTTGTATAAACAGAACTAATTTGGTTTTCGCAGTTTTAAACAAACTGTCCATCCTAATTATTATGATTATTAATATCATTTTTATTATAAAAATAAAAAGATGTTGAAATTACACGGTTTTAACAATCGCTTTAAACTTCGGACGTCACAACAGTTACATTAACTTAGCTTTTGTGCTATAGGGTTCGCTTACTTTCTCTCTCTCTCTCTCTCTCTCTAAAATTTCCAAATGGTACAACAGTTATATTTTAGCTCTTGTGCTCTCTCTCTCTCTCTCTCTCTCTCTCTCTCTCTCTCTCTCTAAAATTTCCAAATGGTACAACAGTTATATTTTAGCTCTTGTGCTGTAGATTTGCTCTCTCTCTCTCTCTCTCTCTCTCTCTCTCTCTCTCTCTTCTCTTTCTCTCTCTCTCAAATTACCCGGTTTTAACACTCTCATTAAACTCTATTCTATACAACAATTATATAGCTCTTGTGCAGTAGGATTTGCCCTCTCTCTCTCTCTCTCTCTCTCTCTCTCTCTCTCTCTCTCTCCTCGGCTTACATCTCCATCTCCTTTTTATAGCCCTGACTTGCCTTAGACGCTCTACTGTTCCCAAATCCAATGGGTTTTCCGCCCTTTGAAAGGCGAGAGACGATCAAAGGCGTTGCGTTGGGTGGAGGCCTTCTGAGTAATTTCCCGCTAAACCGTCTTTCTTCGCTTCTCCCTGACGTTGTCTTTGGAATGGCTGGTAAATGTCTTATTCGCGGACTGTTCATCAGCTATCTGTTCCGTTGCCTTATTTTGGTGCTATAGGTTTTTATCGGGCTCTCTAGCTGCTTTTTTTACGTATTTTTGTTTCTTTTTGGTTATCTCTTACAGTTTTACTTTACTCTTTTCTTTATCGTTAGCCCACTGCCTCTCTCCTTTCGATCTTTAAGTTATATGGACCATTGTATCAAGATTTTTCTGTAGATAAATTATATCATATTATATAATATATTAATTTTATAATAATTATTATTAAAATATATACATATATATATATATATATATATATATATATATATAGTATATATATATGTATATATATATATGTATATATATATATATATATATATATATATATATATATATATATATATATATAAAACATTCAGGAGTCCCAGGAAGACAGCAGTCTAAGAAGCAGGCTTTATTTATATGTGAAACGTTTCATGTTGCTTCAACACATCATCAGTCTGCAATAATTAAAATTTTACTTGATAAATTACAAGTTAAAAGTACAAATTATTACCAATAAAAATCAGCTAAAATCAGCTAAAAATAATGTAAAACTTTAAATGAAAACAAAACATGAATAAGTAAAAAGGCTACCTATTCAAGGTAAGGAAAAGAGTCAGTGACCACAACAGTTCATACATGCTTAGACAACACTTAGGCCAGAGAGAGAGGAGACGAAGAAACATTAGAGTTTAAGCCTGGAGAGAGGTGCTTGATAAATAAAGACTCAAGGGTCGTTAAGTAGGCTGTTTGTTTAGTAGTACCTATTATTGAAAAATGCTTTTTTTCCACATTAATTTTGCATTTGGATGCATGAGTCCTTATATTTGAAAATTCGGGATTGGATATTCTTGACCCTGTGCTGTAACTAAGACCTAGATGGCTATAATAACGAATCTGCAACAGCCTTCGAGAGGATCAACGTAATTACCAAGGCATCTTGGGCATTGAAATGTATATATTATGTTGGATCTCATGAAATCCTGAAGCTTGTCCTTATAACTAAAGAAACCTCCAATTTTCTTAGGGTTCATAGGAATGAGGTTTTATTTCAAAAATCCTAGTTCGTTTTCAATAATCTGTTTAACCTTGAAGCGTAAATTGTCGGAGTGAATAAAGGGTATTGGTGCATACAAAGTTAATTTTGGAACATTAAATTTCAATGTAGGTTTGGAAACAAA
>NC_087213.1:89997-147497 GCF_015104395.2 Macrobrachium nipponense | reverse complement strand
TAATATTCATTCCTTATCTTTGGAAAGCAATTCTGGTTGTTCTAACAGGGGTTTTAATCTCATTTACAGCTTGTAGTCTACGTGCCACTAGTCAGGAAAGGTGTAGATTGCGCACAAGGAATAATTTTGAGAATCCAGAATATTCGATGTGGTATTATTGCTTTAACCCCGGCACTGCAACTATGACTATATAATATATATGCATATATATATTATATATATATATATATATATATATATATATAATATAATATATATATATATATATATATATATATATATATTATATATATATATATATATATATATATATTTATTTTATATATATATATATATATATATAATATATATATATGTATAATATATATATATATATATAGGATAAAGGTATAAGCAACGAAGGAAAAATAAACGACGGAGTTTCCGCAAGATCTTTCAACGTTCAACATCGAAAGATCTTGCAGAAACTCCGTTGATTATTTTTCCTTCGTGGCTTATACATTTTATTTATGGATTTATCACGTTCCAAACTTTCGTGATTCAGGTATACATGAATATATATATATACATATATATATATATATATATATATATATCTAATAAAGGAGCCCGTAAACACCAAAATATAGAGAAAAAAACACTGTATTTCAGAGGGGACTGCTGTCTCCCTCTTCAGGTAGGGAAGAATGATAAAAGTTGACAGAAAAGGTGGTATTTATACCAAGAGAGCCATCCACAGGTAAGCCAATTTAGGTCACCCCTGCTGATAATCTTCCTTTAATCTTCTTAAGCGTTGGTTGAATGAAAATCTTGTCGATCACATCTGAATCCCATGCTCCTTTTGAGATGTTCATTACCTGCCTCTCTTTTATTAAGGCCGATTCCATCATTTGACTCTTGTACCGGCAGTTGCTGCTATAAATTATATGTAACAAATTCCAGTTTATTCTATGGTTATGTTCATTTATATGGTTGAAAATAACTGAGTTCTGTTGTCCATACCTAACTGACCATTTGTGTTGTATTAATCTCTGGGGAATCGATTTTCCTGTAAATCCGATGTAAGATTGGTCACAGTTCTGGCATGGGATTTCGTAAACTCTTGTGTCCTTGGGGGACGTCTTTTGTTGGGCGTTAATCAGGGATTTGGCTTAGGTGTTTGGGTAAGTAAATGCAAAAGGGTTAGATTTTCCGAGGGTCTGAGTCACCGTCTTAGTGCCCAGCATCAAATTTAAAGTTGAATGGGAAACTGACAACAAAATTCTGTTTCTTGATGTTTTAATAATCAGAGACACGACAAAATACAAATTTACCATATACAGAAAACCAACGTTCTCACTTTCATACATTCACTACTTTAGCTATCACGACATTGCTATCAAGATAGGTGTAGCCAGCAACCTGTTCTTAAGAGCCTTACGAATTTGTTCCCCAGATTTCCTGGTAAAAGAATTTGAACTAATTTGAAAGCAATTTTCGTCTTTAAAGTATCCTGACCATACAATTGAGAAAGCAATCCACGAAGCAAACATAAGTTTCTACCGACCCCCTCAAGACAAGACCAGAGATACACCCAACAATAAAATAAAAATTCCTCACCTAGACAGGATTAAGACGGGGACTTAGACCCTCGGAAAATCTAACCCTTTTGCATTAACTTTCCCAAACACCTTGGCCAAATCCCTGATTAACATCCAACAAAAGACATCCCCCAAGGACACAGGGGTTTATGAAATCCCATACCAGGACTGTGACCAATCTTACATCGGATTTACAGGAAAATCACTTCCCCAGAGATTAATACAACACAAACGGTCAGTTAGGTATGGACAACAGAACTCAGCTATTTTCAACCATATAAATGAACATAACCATAGAATAAACTGGAATTTGTCACGTATAATTTATAGCAGCAACTGCCGGTACAAGAGTCAAATGATGGAATCGGCATTAATAAAAGAGAGGCAGGTAATAAACATCTCAAAAGGAGCATGGGATTCAGATGTGATCGACAAAAATTTTTATTCAACCAACGCTTAAGAAGATTAAAGGAAGATTATCAGTGGGGGTGACCTAAACTGGCTTACCTGTGGATGGCTATCTTGGTATAAATACCACCTTTTCTGTAAACTTTTCTCATTCAACTACCTGAAGAGGGAGGCAGCAGTCTCTGAAATATAGTATTTTTTCTCTCTTTATTTTGGTGTTTTTATGGGCTCCTTTTATTAGATGAAATTCTGTTGTAATCGAACATTTTTACCAGTCATATGTATATATACATACATATATATATATATGATATATGTACATACATATATACACGTACATATACATATACAGTGAAGTGACTTCCATAAATCCCCACACGTTAAAAACCATCCCATTCTCTGTATATAAACCTCTTATTCAGCATAAAACCCCATTTTTTTTCTGCTTTGGATAAAATGGTCACTTTCTCTTCCCCCGGAAGAGGAAGGAGACCCCCGGCCCCCCTCATCCGCCACCCCCCCCCCCCCCCCCCGCCTTCTCAAGTAGATATCTACTCTTGATAAAGTGTTGGAAGAGACAGAATCCCTTAAGTAGATGGAGACAGTTTTTTTTTATTCTTTTTTTCCGGTAGACAGAAAGTTTTTGGCATAGTTCTGGCAACCTGTTGCTCGGGGAGATTTTTATTCTTATAGATACCAAGTTTTTTCCTGCCCTATTGGAGAGGATTTGTATGTGTGTGTGTGTGCGTGTACGTGTGTGTTTTTGTATGTATGTATGCATGTATGTAATACACACATATATATGTTTATATGTATGTATGTATATATATATGTATATATATACAATATATATGTGTGTGCGTGTGTGTGTGTTTATATTTACATATACATAGAAAGAGAGAGAAAGAGAGAATGCCAAATGTCCCATCAAATAAACAAACACTTAGATTGCCTTGCAACTTGATATGCAAATACGCATTACATTAACACATTCTCAAATCTCTCTCTCTCTCTCTCTCTCTCTCTCTCTCTCTCTCTCTCTCTTCCTCCCCTCCTTTACTGATACAAACACATAAAAACTGAGCACAAACTCCCCTGTCTCGCCTCTACCCACCGGAAGATATTTACCGAGACAAGCACTCGGGCTCAACGCCACTTCTCTTTCTCCCAGTTGGTTCCTTCTATCGATTTTGGGGATTCCTGTGGGAATAGGGCCCCTCCCCAAATGTCAGAGAGAAAGAAAGCAATGGGGAGGAAACGAGAGAGAGAGAGAGAGAGAGAGAGAGAGAGAGAGAGGCGGGTTTTGAGGGGAAGCGGTAATAATGCTGATAATAGTATTTCGAGACATTTCCATTTTTGAACTTTCAGTTGTTTGCATTTCTTATTCCCATCCTTTTTTTTTTTTTGCTTTACATTTTTGTTCCTACTCTTATATTTTTCTTTTGATAAAATCCCATATACAATTATATTCTAACCTTGGGCCATCTTCAGATATTAATTTTATTAAGCAATATAATTTTCTTTTGAATAATGCTACCACTTGGCTATTATTATTACTATATTATTATTATTATTGTTATTAGTAGTAGTAGTAGTAGTAGTAGTAGTAGTAGTAGTAGTAGTAGTAGTATTTAATAATAATGATTATTATTATTACTTCGATACATTCTTCATTATCATTAATTAACATTCTGAGACATGGAAACCTCTCTCTCTCTCTCTCTCTCTCTCTCTCTCTCTCTCTCTCTCTCTCTCTCTCTCTCTCTCTGAGGCGAGGAATTTAATCTACCTCAAAGAACTTAAAAAAATATGATGTAAAAAATACATGAATGAAGCTGACATAACTCTCTCTCTCTCTCTCTCTCTCTCTCTCTCTCTCTCTCTCTCTCTCTCTCTCGCTAACCAAAATTCCCAAGCGCAACTGAATCCTTCTCCATTCGCTGATAAGTTGGAGCCTTATTATAGCGAAGACGAGACGACTTGATTAAAAAAAAGTAAGGTGATCCTGAAGTCTGGCCTCCGCCGATTTTTTTCCGGGAAGAAGAAGGATCATTTGCCTGAATAGGGTACCGAGGTTTGCGAAGTTTATAGAATTTGAGTTTACCTCTCTGGCTGCTTTCCTTCTCTCTCTCTCGTCTCCAGTTCTCTCTCTCTCTCTCTCGTTCTCTCTCTCTCTCTCTCTCCATCCCTCTCTCTCTCTCTCTCTCTCTCTCTCTCTGTATATACATGTACATATACATACATACACATACACACACACACACACACACACACATATATATATTAGATATATATATATATATATATATATATATATATATATATATATATATATATATAATATATATATATATATATTGCGACGAAGTGCCAAGTATCCGGTTACTACACTTACCATTAATCAAATGAGTACCTCACAACAGCCAGACACCAGGTAAAATACGACTGAATACTCTAAAGGCAACAGTGATCCCTTAAACAACTTACCAGTATTGCAGAAAATCAGACTAATTAGATTAAAACAGGTGTGAGGTAATCTTATATGTAATTAAATTAATTAAAGAGCATCACTCCATTAATAGCTTTAAAAGTCTAAGTATTTCTCAGATTTCAAAAATCTAAGTACTTCCCTGGTTCTAACTCACTTCAAATAAATTGAAGGAAAACAGCTCAGTTACCACTCTATGTTCCTACCTAAATATGACTAAATACTGGTGAAAAAGAAAACAATTACAAAAATTTTAAATAGAAAAATTTATTATCAAACTCAAAATGTATAAGTGAAATTCACAATCTCAGGGAAATTTACTGTTATTTGAAAACAACACAAAGTTTAATTAATTCTTAACTAAATTAAGATTAAATCAAAATTAATTTATCACAAAAATCAAGAAAATTAATTCAATCGAAATTCAAAAGTGTTAGGTAATAATTAAAATTTGGAAATTAATTCACAAGTGCTAAACAACACTAAAACTTGAAAAGAATTCTTAGTAAATGCAAATTAGTTCACAAGTGTTAAATTCAATTAAATGTGCAACGATTAAGTAATGAAAACAATTAAGTTAATTAGATTGTGAATGCAATTGAAAACACAGAAAAAGGTGGAAAACACCAAAATTGCAAAAAAAAACAGTAATCCCCCACCCCGGAAAAAAAAAAAAAAAAAAAATATATATATATATATATATATATATATATATATATATATATATATATATATATATATATATATATATATATATATATATATATATATATATATATATATATATAATATATATGAAAAACACAGAAAAAGGTGGTAAACACCCCAAAATTGCAAGAAAAAACAGTAATCACACGGAAAATATATATATATATATATATATATATATATATATATATATATATATATATAGATATATATATATATATATATATATATATAGAAGACTTGTAGGAGGAAGTACATCTCAGGTGGTCCTTAAAAAACATTATTACAACGTTTCAAAACACAAAGGTTTCATTTTTCAAGCTGTAAAGACATAAAACAATAATAAAATATATTAAAAGCGCTAAATTACAAATAAAAGACATAATACATTATAAAAGACAAGATAAAAAAATAAATAAAAACTAGTTAGCAGAATCAACCATCAAGAGAGAAAGGGAGGACAGAAGTCAGAAGGAACAAAGTCTGAAATGTTGCAAACACTTTTCATAACATTTAATTGTTAAAGAGGAAATATGCATTACGAAAGTAGCAGCACATAATATATATATATAATATATATATATAATATATATATATATATATATATATATATATATATCTAACAACGGGAGCATCGCCCCCGTTATTCACACAGGTAACGTTAGGCCAAGAGCGGAAGGCTTACTTGTAACACCTTGTCTGGTAACACATTCCCTCTCTCTCTCTCTCTCTCTCTCTCTCTCTCTCTCTCTCTCTCTCTCTCTCAGACTACGGCAATAGCCCTCTCTCTCTCTCTCTCTCTCTCTCTCTCTCTCTCTCTCTCTCTCTCTCTCCACTATCTAAGGTCACCAAATCAGAGTCGGAGCTACAAAAATATATGTTTATTCAAAGCAAAGTACTAATTCAATAATTCAGATTCTTACAGGATAATTAATAGAATGATAACTCATAGTTCAAGTAACTTAGATAACCCCTGGTAAATAATAGTCTTAATCAGTAATAGTCAAATACCAATTATCTCCTCTCCAAAATACAGTCCCCCTCATTAGGACACTTAGTCCCCTCCACTAGGACACTTAGTCCCCTCCACTAGATCCGCCCATTGCAGCTTGGAATATCGCACACTGAAATAAATATAACTTTCGCAGAGCTATCCCGGCATTCTGCCTTTTCTCCCCAAGGCAGCCGTCTCCCTCGTTCTGGCTAATACACACCATTAAGAACGGACATAGCTCTTACACATACACATGAATTCACACTCTTCATCAACGCCCTGAAACTACTTTCAACTGGTTTCAAAGTCACCTTGGACAATCTCTCATGGCACTGATATGCTTAGGTAAGGAACTTTAACATCGCACCACCCAAAAAAAAGTCATCAGCATTCTTAAGCTGTTGCCCGAACTCTCAGTATCTAAGGAAGTTAAAAATGATGAATCTGTACATTCCTCCTTTTTGCAGATTAGCTCGGCCACCATCCTGGCTAGCCCCAGCCTAGCCATAGGCCACATAAAACAGCTCATTATATAAAAAAACACATTGGCTGGCTCATTAAAAACAAAATATAGTAATAACTGCACGCCTTTCGCAGCACAAAGTAATGTCTATCACGCTTCATCTCCAAAAACAATTGGGTGAATAAACTTTTTCTCCCATCTTGAACTTGAATCTCCCTCTTTGTCTGCAACTGCCTGCACAGACTCGTAGAAAACACGCTGTAGGAAGGCGAAACGTCTCCCAATGGAAGACATCCAACTGCTTCTGTAGACCCAAAAGCGCTGTAGAACTCTGTAGACTTGTAGAAACTCTCGTAATTAGGTAAACAACAGCAACATCTCTGCAACGGCTGGTGGGCGTCTTGCTAGCGTCGGGGAACGACGATTATGGTGTGTTTAAGTATGTCAGTCACGTCATCGGTCAATCAGAAAAGAATTAACCCCAGGACATTCTTCTGTCAAATAATGACTTCAAAAATTTCCCCCAAAAAAACTAACTGAACGTCTCCCAATTAGCTCCATTTAATATGACCACTGAACTAATTTCTAACTTCAACTCGTGAAGGAACTCCAAGGATCGCTACATCAAAAGTCATTATCACAACCCCGCAAAGAAAAACACATTATTTTCTCTAACTCAATTCTCCAATAATAATAAAAAATTCACCAAATTCACACACTAACACACACTTCAGAACTCAGACTCACAGTAACTCCACAAACTTCTGTCATCACATTTCAAAATCACAAATTCTCACAAGTAAAAAAAGAGAAAAAAGTAATAAGCCCATAACAAAAACGTAACAAGCCCAGACTTGAAATTATCGCAAGAAAATGTTCTCTCAAGCTCTGATATTTGAACAACCCACAAAATCAGTAAAGACTCTCCAATGTCTAACAGCAAAAACCCTTCACTGCTCATATAATTAATTTCCATGAAACATAATATCAAACGCCCATTTCATGCAATTCACAAAGCCCAACAAATTACATCTCCCGTCCAAAAAGAAAATGCTATTTAAAGCTCAATCCCCAATTACATCTCTCGTAGGCAAAGGAAAAAAAGAAAAAAATAAATAATAATAACAGCAATAATAATAGGTGAATTCTCCCCATCACACAATGTATATAATATACATAACCCCGCATTTTCCCCCATAAATGCCATATGTATAGTTAAGGAATTTTGCCATCGCAACTTTTCCAGCTATCGGACACGGCCAGAAAGCAACCCCTTACACGTGCATTTACATGAAATGCTATGGTCAACATTTCTAGATATTGCAAAACTCTGAGCAATCACCACTAGAGGAAAAGAGTCAGCAACCGGACTCATCACAGTATTGTCAGCTAAAAAATCCACCTGCAGACCCATGTGCTCGAACTGCAGCATAGGAATGTCTAGTCAGACTCCCAACTTCAGAAACCCATGATTCTCAAAAAAAGGTTCTATACTTACACTACGTAAGCACGTCACAAAATTATCTCCAGGATATGACTAAGGTGCTCGAAAACTGTCTCAAAGACATAACTCTCACATGATACTGCCCAATTATATAAACAAATTATCACCTATTCGGGATAAAAAAAACCACGGTAAACTCACAATTTGGCAATTATATGACACCAAAAATAACTCACTGGTGAACAAAAAAAATACAACATCTCCATAGGACCACAATGCAGTAATGCCACTCACCTCCAATCAGTCACGAAACCAAAAAGAACCACAGAACTCCTCTCTTGGCTCATAAAAACTCCAGAAAAAAAATCATAACCACAAAAAATAAGAATGTCACCCCCAAAGATTAATGACATCTCCATATATATATAAATCACCATCTTAATAATAACACCACTCCAGTGATGAGAATATTACCTCCATTTAATTAATAACCACACCACCATATTACGTCTTTATTTCACCAATAACCACGTGTTCATAAAACCACAACTCCAGTAACAACAAATATTCACCTCTGTTTCGGCAAATAAAAAATACTTACCTCTATTTCACCAATAACTCCATGTCGAATAAAATAAGTCACCAAAAAAAAGATTATTACACTCCAAGCAGGATAATCAAAAATGAAACTCCACCTCCAAAAAAATGCACTCAAAGCATCCAGCTGGTACACTAAAAAAATATTGCCCCACATCTCCAAAATGGTGTCACCATTTGCAACAAAAATGGCTGCAAAAATAATTGAACTAAACATAGCTCTCACCACCATAGGCATAAACTGTGGAATATCTCCAAAAAAGAAATATCAAATGGCCAAAATATTATATCTCCAAAATATTATATCTCAAATTATATATCCAATTCTCCAGGAAAATAACTCAATGTTATAGTCAAAAACTATAAACTCTCTGTTTAGCATAACCGCTAAGAAAGGCAAAAACTCGGCAAATAGAATTGCTCCGGAAATTCTAGAAAAAATCACCAATGTGCCACAACTCATTATAACAAAAACTCCAAATTCAAAGTGTCTAAGCAAAGACTTCTCCATATACACAACGACATTGGCCACTAGAAACTTAACCAAGTTTCCTATCTCTGGCAAAATTGTCACAAATACAACAAAGGTATTGTGCAAGAAACCCACAACTTCTGGAACACAAATATCCAGAAAAAAAATGTAGTGCCATTTTGCATGCATTCAAAAACGCAAAAATTCTCCCATAAATCTCCCTGCAGCATCAAACAATTGAAATTATAAACACATTCCCGCACAATGACTCCAAGTCAAGAACTGAGATATTAAAAAAAAATTCACACAAACTGGAGAGAAAAAATAAATTCAAATTCACCCATGATAAAAAAACTTGTGTCAGCGATGGCTAACTTCCAAAAAAAGGAAAAAAGAAAAATCAACGGCACTGTTAACTATCCCCGTGACTCACGTAGATGTCAAGCAATTTTCTGCTGAACTCATAAAAAAAAATGTGTCGTTAGTTCCTCCCATATCCACAAAAAAACAACACCACCCTTGATAGCATTACAACACCCAGGTGGGACGCTAATACCATACCAACCACGCCGCTGAGGCTCTGTTTTCACAAGAGCGTGCTGCTGCATCAAGCGTTTTTCACAATGTACAAGCGAACATACACTTCACTGAGGTCACATAGAAATTTGGCTCAAACCCACCAAACCACTAAAGTTTCTCGAACTACAACTCTAACGAACGGGACTTTCCGCCCATCTACGCGATTCTCCCATGTTTTTAGACCAAAGGTGACCGTACTCACATTGCTGAATTAACAAACCCTCAAGACACAAGACTTCCACCTGCAAGATTTGTTAAACATTCAAAAGATCGTATGTACGCGAAAAATGTTCAATAACAGACGTCCAGGTCACAGGTCACATTCCTCTCGTCTAAGAATCCGATAAATATCGCAAGAGCCCGTATTGTCTCAAATGTCCCCTTGCATTATTTAACATTATATATTGTATATATATATATAGATATATATATATATATATATATATATATATATATATATATATGATTATAATCACTTTAGCACGTGATTCATTTATCACACATATCCACAGGTGAAAAATAAGAGACAGGGTGTAGGTCCTGCCGGTTTCGGCTTTATTTTCAAGCCATTGACAAAGGACTGATACATAGTATTAGAATTCATTAGTATATATACTACAAAGACAGTACTGACGAACATACACACAACCGTTTGAGACTGCAGATCCACCCACAGGCAGGTGTCAAGGTAGGAGTGGCTTTCAAAAATCATTAGGCTAAAATTTACAATAAATTCTCAAGGGATACTACCGCTTAGGGTACAAGTCCACACCTGACAGGTGTCAGGGAGGCGGGGTTGAACATCTCATTACCACTACTGCCCCCTTTACTGTGTTTACAAATATAATAATCTTATTTTTCATATATCTCTACAGCCAACCTTAAAATTTAAACAGTTTAAAAATTTCTTTTGATATTAAAGAATCCAGTTTATACATTCCTTGACTGATGTTCATATTATTGTTGTAACTTTCTTTTATAAAACTAGATTCAATGATATTCCTTTCCAATGCATTATTAGAACACACCAGCTTTTTTGCCCCTTCCCAGTTAATAGCATGATTGTTCTCACTAACATGTACAAATATACCACTATTTCCCTGTGCATATCTCACACATTGTTTATGTTGTTCTATTCTTTTTTCCAGTGCTTTCCCCGTTTGACCAATGTAAAAGTTGTCACAAGACTTACACGGGATTTTATATACACATCCTTTAGCATTGTCGGGGGAGTTCTTAATAAGTACCTGTTTCATTGTTTTATTGGTTTTAAAAACTACATTAACACCAAAATTCTTCAGGAGGTGTGGGATATCTTTCATATTACTATTATAAGGTAGTACAAGCAAATTTTTGTTGTTGTAAGGTTCTTTTTGATTTTGATACATGGTCTTTTTTGCCGCTTTTAATGCATTGTTTAGTACTACATTATGGGTCTGCATACAAGGAGGATTGCTGCACACTACACGGGATAATAAACAGAGGCGTAACCCCAAAAGCCCCTTAGCATAAAATAAGCCTCAGGATATATAGTAAGCCCAACCTTGTAGCAGCCTTAATAATGAAGAACAGCACCGCTCCGGGGGGACCGAAGGAGATGTGCACGAATGTAGTTTACAAATTTACCTGTCCAGAGGAGGTGTGTAAACCTCACAGCCAAAACTATATCGGGCACACTACAACGACCCTTCGGAGACGTCTGCTGGCTCATAGAAATCAAGGGGCCATCCATCAACATTACATAGATGTTCACGACAGGAAGCCATCTCTACAAGAGCTCATAGAAGGCACCCAGGTCGTGCACAGAGAAGACAACTACGGTCGCTTCTTAATAACAGAAGCGGTGAGCATCACTATTCAGAAGCCGATCTTGAACGTCCAACAAGAATCGGACCATATACTCCCCTCCAGCAGGAGAAGGAATACGCAAGCCAACAGGGACCAGACAGCGCACCCCAATCCACCGAGAACATCGCGCCCCTTGGAAGACATGAGAAGACCCAGCGTCAGCGAAAGTCAAGTATATAACATCCTTGCTCAGGTCGCTGAGACCCCGCCCAACACGAATCAGCAGCCGTTAACCAACGTAGACCATTTGGGGATACACACACACATACACACACAAACACACACACACGCTCACTCACTCAAATTTAAATCATACACATTTATGTATAAACAGAAATTATCTCTAGTACCTTTATGCATGCTATAAAATATATATGT
The DNA here is from genome assembly GCF_015104395.2 of Macrobrachium nipponense. NCBI lineage: Eukaryota > Metazoa > Arthropoda > Malacostraca > Decapoda > Palaemonidae > Macrobrachium > Macrobrachium nipponense. Next base: position 135,538 of record NC_087213.1, on the reverse strand, counting down.
TACGAACTCCCTTTAGGAGGAAGTCGTAACTGGTTCTTTTATTTTAATCTTAAATCCAGTGACAAAAACAAATCAGTAGGAGCGAGGAAAAACCAGAAAGACACATAGGCAAAAATTTCACAATTTATTATTTTACACAATAAATGTACAAACACTGATTGGCTCAAAAAGTAATAAATAGACAAAGCACAAAATGCCATCAAATAACTCAAAGAGTCACCTATAACTAAAGCTAAACCCTACTCATAGAGAAGAAACCAAATCTTAATCTTAATAAGGGACCCAAATTAATTTACCCACCACGCTAACCTATTACTAAATAGAAAGGAAAGAGGTGGAAGGACATACAAAAAGAAACAATAATCCTACCTAAGACATAACAATCTAAACCTTAATATACTATCACACACTTTAGAAGATCATATAATTACACACTCTTTAAGGTGTAGCTAAAAATACACACAGATTGGTCCTATGACACAGACCAGTACTAATACAGACGAGTCCATATATCGCTCAAAAAATGCAGTCACAGAACGTCACTCCCATCAGAAGAACTGCACTTCAAAACCGTTGGTGGATATACACACTTTAGTCTACGGCTCGCCAAAGATACAGGGGATGTTCCTCTTACCTGAGAGAAGACACCCTACTTGCTCCAACAAGGCCACTCTGGTGCTGATACAGTGGATACATCCATGAAAGACGAAAAAGGCTCTCGAGCCCAGAACCACACACAACTCCCAACGCCAAGATTTAAGCCAGTAGGCCACTTAAATCACAGTTGCACGTCGTACTCCCACATGTAGCTTCACATGCATAACTGCTTTTTCAAATTAAGAAGCAGCTCAATGACAGCAGATGTGTTCTCAAGAGAACAAGCGAGAAATCTTCACAATAGGACGTTATATATGTATAATCCACAACAGCAGACAGATCAGCAGCTCCAGAGTCCTCAACGGCCTTGAACTAGACTCGAGAATACCTTGGGAGAGTCACAAGTCACCTCTCCTTACCACACTCCCAGTCACCATAAAGAAAAATAAACAGTTACAAAATTGGCAAGGAAGCAAAAACACTGAGGAAGGCCGCACTTCAAACTGCACTCAATAGATGGCGCCACAAAACTTAAGCTTTTTTTTTTTTTTAACCAAAGCAAATTAGCAGTACATTTAACCAAAATGTATACTAACGTAAAACAAATAGCAAAATACCTAACTTAACTTAGTTTTACAAAATTGCAAACAATAGAAAAATAAAAGCCATCAGTGCAAAAAAGGCAATCCGTCAACACTTCAACCTGGAAAGAACTGGATAAATAAATAGAAAAATGGGATACGCTCTTCACCAGAGCTAAAGCTTCCTTCTCTATGGTCGAGTATTTTCTTTCAGCCGGGAGTAACTTTTTACTGAAATAAGATACAGGGTGCATTTCCCCCTCATCATCTCTCTGAAACAGAACTCCTCCAATGCCCACGTCACTGGCATCCACTGCCAAAATAAAAGGTTTATTAAAATTGGGAGAGCTAAGAATTGGTTCAGAGACCAATACCGATTTCAAATTAGAAAACGCTTTTTCACACTCTGTACTACACAAAAAATTAGTGTTCTTTTTCAATAGATTAGTTAAAGGCTGGGCGATGTCAGCAAAATTCTTCAGGAACCTACTGTAATACCCTAACATACCAAGAATTTTGCGGACACCACGGACATACACGGCTGAGGAAGGTTGGCTATAACCTCAATATTAGCATGTTTAGGAGGAGCAACCTTCCCCAAACAAACCAATCATGACCAAGATAGGTCACTACAGCCTTACCAAACTCACACTTATTGATATTTACAACCAAACCAGCCTTTCGTAAAACCTGAAACAGTTTTCTTAACCTTTCAACATGGGTTTTCCAGTCTTGACTGTATACCACCAAGTAGTCAATATATATTTCGGTACCCTCCAGCCCGCATATCACCCTACTCATAAGGCGCTGGAACGTACAAGCTGCATTTTTTAAACCAAAAGGCATCACCTTACATTCATACAACCCATTTGGGGTGACAAATGCCGAAATCTCACGGGCCCTGTGAGACAATGGCACCTGCCAGTAACCCTTCAATAAGTCTAATTTAGTTACAAACTTGGCATTCCCTATCCGGTCTATTAAATCTTCAATCCGGGGAAGAGGGAAACTGTCACTCTTGGTTACCTGATTAACTCTACGGTAGTCAACACACATTCTATAATTACCATCAGGTTTCTTTACCAGAACTATAGAACTCCACGGACTTGAGCTGGGTTGAATAAGATCATGGTCCAGCATATACTGTACCTCCTTCTCAACTACTTTGGCTTTTTCTGGTTCAGGCGGTAAGGAGGCCTGCTTTACTGGACGAGCGTCACCTACCTCAATATCATGTTCAAGCCATGAAGTAAGCCTGGAGTCTCTCTAAACACTTCTGAAAAGACTTTATCAAACATAACATGTCTTTCTTCTGGACTTCATCCAGATGCTCCAACAAAACATTAGCCTTATTAAAAATCTCAACATTTGTTCTTAAATTCTCTACAGATACATGGTTATCAACATTATTATTAAATACAGTAGCTAGAGGACATGGTATTTCATAAACAATATTTAATGGATCTGGATTTCTACCTTCATATTTCTTTAATCTATTAATGGGAAAAATTCTACTCTTTCTAGTAGAACCTGGAGAATCTAATTCATAATTAACGTCAGACACTCTATTACCGTTCCATGACTTTCTATTTACCTTCCTGGACTTAAATCCGGGTTTCAGAAAACTATCAGAGTCCATATCTAAAACCAGAACCAGATCTCCAGATTCGAAAGAACGACTTACTGCCTTGCGATCATAGAATGCTGCTCATACTAGCCTGGGAAGCTTGCAAATTATCCTGGCAAACTTCCAGGCACCACTCAATTTATTTTTCAAATTAGATAAAAATATATTTAAATTTTGAATTTGTTTTCGTCCCCCAATCAACACTTCAAATAACACTTCCAAAAGACCTCGAACCTCATGACCATACACCAATCTGAAAGGAGAAAACACCAGTAGATTCATTTGGGTGAGTTTCTTAATGCAATAATGCATAATGTAGTTCCTTATCCCAACTACTCTCCCTTTCGTAAACAGTACTTACCAATTATACTTTTTAAGGTTTGGTGGAACCTTTCCACAACCCCTTGACTTTCGGGATGGTATGGGACACTGGTGATGTGCTGAATGGCCAGGTTCAGCACACTGTCCTGAAAGTACTTAGAAGTAAAATTAGTACCGCGATCTGATTGAATGGTACAAGGTAACCCATAACGAGAAAAATATTCTACTAACTTCTCCCAGACAGCTTTTGACGTTACGTTTCCTAAGAGGGAAAGCCCTCGGGAACCGAGAAGCCCTATCCATCACAGTTAATAAATACATATATCCCAATTGGGTTCTAGGTAAAGGACCAACAACATCAATGACAATCTCTGCAAATGGTTTCACCAATTACAGGGATGGGTTTTTAACGGAGCCTTTTCGCAATACCTGATTGGGTTTACCCATGACCTGGCACGTCTCACAAGTTCGCAAGAACTGCTTAATGCACCTTCTCATATTAGGCCACCAAAATAGCTTGGTTAATCTCTTAAAAGTTTTTGTTACCCCAAAGTGTCCCGAGAAAAGATCCTCATGAGCTAACTGCAGCAATTCGTCTCTGAATTGTTTAGGTACTAAAATCTGCTTATGGTACTCAGAAGATTCCATAAGAGCAGAACGGCTTAATCTATACAATAATCCTCTCTCTGATACAAAACATGGCTTAGAAACATCATCCCCACCTCAGTTATTTCCACATCAAATTCATCATGCTGAGCTCTAATAAAATCAGCCCTATTCCATGCTCTAACTACCTTACTACTATCACTACTTCCTACAGACTCGAGCCTTCCTACTGCTACATCTACTTGTACAGGGTCTAAATGTAAATCCTCTCCATCCATCAAAAGGTTACGCCCTTTTCTCTGGGAGCGAGTAGTTACAGCAATTGGTAATTTATTTAATGTTAAAATGGGGAACAATTCTCGTCCCTCCACATTACATAAGTCATTTCCTAGGATACCATCTATCCCAGGAATAGGTAGTTTATCAACAATGGCCAGATTAATATTCTTTGCCAACACCCAATATGTCAATCTCTCCTTAAACCACAGGAGCAGACACAACAGTGTCAGGAAAACCACTTAAAATAACATAGTTAGCGATCCCTTCACATCAAGAGGTAACCTAACTTCTCACAATAAAGATCGAGCAGCACCTGTGTCCCTCAAAAATTTGACATTTATAACTTCCTCCTCAAATCTCAGCTTACCTGGCCAAATATACTTATTAAATGACAGTCACATGGGAGAATCTTTCTCTTTATTACCTTTACCATTTTCTTCATTCTCTACAGAATGTTGAGACGCCTTAACTTGATTCACCAAAGCAATGGGAGAAGTAGCCTGCCTCTGTAAATAATTCTGACGAGCAAAACACTTAGCCTGGGTATGTCCTGTCTTGTTACACCAGTAACAGGTTCTACTACTTCCCACACTACTAGTTATAGTACGACTAGGATGAGCATTATCAGCTTTTGCAAAATTCCTATTTACAAAATTACCACCGGGATTACTTATTGGTTGATTTTTGACCTGAAAATTGGAATTTGCTTTAGAGTTAGCCTGAAAATTAGAATTATTTTGGTTAAAGAACATTCTCTTTCTACTCTCCCCGTTACCCTTGACCACAGGGAAATTACCCCTGAAGTTCTCAGTACCAACCTTATGGGTCAAATATAATATTCATCACTCAACTGAGCAATTCTGGGAAAAGAGGTCACTTTCAAGTCTTCTAATGCACTCTTAAATCTTTAGCACACGATTTCTTAAAATCTTCAATCAATATCAATTCCTTCAGGCCGCCAAAGTAGTTACTTGGCGACTCTTGAGCTAGTCATCAAATGCTCCTGCTTTACACGAGCAAACTCCACAAAAGTCATGTTCGGGGTTTTGTTAAAATTCCTAAACCTCTGCCTGTATGCCTCGGGAACCAATCATAAGCTTTTAATATCAAGCTTTCACTTTCTCATAATCCCGAGATACTTGCTCCTCTATGGCATTATAAACCTTCTGAGCCTTGCCCAGCAAGCGACATTGAATCAACACTGTCCAGACCTCCCTAGGCCAAGACAACCTGGAAGCAACCCTTTCAAAGGCCTTAAAGAATTCAGGCACATTCTCCTCAGTAAAACAAGGTACAAGTTTTAGAGCATCCCCAAAACTGAACTTTTCCCCGGTATCTTCACGGATGGGGGTACTCACACACTTCCTACCTTGCTGGATCTTGGCCAACTCTAACTCCATACCAAGCATTGCTCTCTCATGTGCTCTGATTCTCTCCAACTCCTCGAACTCTAACTTCTTTAGCTCCAACATGCTCTGGAAATCCTTTACTAGTGGCTCATTTTCCACTTTGACCGAATGAGTAGGAACAGCCGGACCAACATTATCAGTACGAGGAACTCGCTCAGTCTGACTTTTACCATCAGGCAGACTGCCGTACCCTTCAAAAATCACTCCACAGTGGGGCAGATCCTGAAAAAGACTCAATCCCGGAGCCCCTTCTACATCAGACTCACTCATGCTTTCACTAATTAATTCATCAGCAGTTTGTTTAAGTTCACACAGCCTATTCTTTACCAACTTATACACATCCTTTTTTAATTCCCTATTTGTTAAAGGAATGCCTAACCACCTAGCACAAGCTTTCAAATTTTCTTTAGTCAAAGCACTCAAATACCTAACACAATCCTCAGAAGCTAAATATTCAGCAGGGTTAAACTCTACATCAGCCATAGTGAAAATGAAAAGGAGGAAGGTGATGAGGCACAAGAAAAATAAATACTGAAAAATCTCACCCAGAGCACAGTCTGACCACTCGCACCACCGACTGAGTTTGTCCTAGATCCTGTCACGGTCGCCAAATTTGTTACGAACTCCCTTTAGGAGGAAGTCGTAACTGGTTCTTTTATTTTAATCTTAAATCCAGTGACAAAAACAAATCAGTAGGAGCGAGGAAAAACCAGAAAGACACATAGGCAAAAATTTCACAATATTTATTACACAATAAATGTACAAACACTGATGGCTCACAAAAAGTAATAAATAGACAAAGCACAAAATGCCATCAAATAACTCAAAGAGTCACCTATAACTAAAGCTAAACCCTACTCATAGAGAAGAAACCAAATCTTAATCTTAATAAGGGACCCAAATTAATTTACCCACCACGCTAACCTATTACTAAATAGAAAGGAAAGAAGTGGAAGGACATACAAAAAGAAACAATAATCCTACCTAAGACATAACAATCTAAACCTTAATATACTATCACACACTTTAGAAGATCATATAATTACACACTCTTTAAGGTGTAGCTAAAAATACACACAGATTGGTCCTATGACACAGACAGTACTAATACAGACGAGTCCATATATCGCTCAAAAAAACAAAAAATGCAGTCACAGAACGTCACTCCCATCAGAAGAACTGCACTTCAAAACCGTTGGTGGATATACACACTTTAGTCTACGGCTCGCCAAAGATACAGGGGATGTTCCTCTTACCTGAGAGAAGACACCCTACTTGCTCCAACAAGGCCACTCTGGTGCTGATATAGTGGATACATCCATGAAAGACGAAAAAGGCTCTCGAGCCCAGAACCACACACAACTCCCAACGCCAAGATTTAAGCCAGTAGGCCACTTAAATCACAGTTGCACGTCGTACTCCCACATGTAGCTTCACATGCATAATTGTTTTCAACATTAAGAACAACTCAATGACAGCAGATGGTTGTTCTCAAGAGAACAAGCGAGAAATCTTCACAATAGGACGTTATATATGTATAATCCACAACAGCAGACAGATCAGCAGCTCCAGAGTCCTCAACGGCCTTGAACTAGACTCGAGAATACCTTGGGAGAGTCACAAGTCACCTCTCCTTACCACACTCCCAGTCACCATAAAGAAAAATAAACAGTTACAAAATTGGCAAGGAAGCAAAAACACTGAGGAAGGCCGCACTTCAAAACTGCATCCAATAGATGGCGCCACAAAACCTTAAGCTTTTTTTTGTTTTTTTTTTTTTTTTAACCAAAGCAAATTAGCAGTACAATTTTAACCAAAATGTATACTAACGTAAAACAAATAGCAAAATACCCTTAACTTAGTTTTACAAAATTGCAAACAATAGAAAAATAAAAGCCATCAGTGCAAAAAGGCAAAACAATGAGATTTTACTTTAAAATTACGTTACGGCCTGACAATATACATATATTTTTATTCCTGTATTTAGATTTCTATATTCATTTTCATTCCTGTATGTAATTTGTAATTTTTATCTAAAACCAACATGTACCATATTAAATTGTTAAAAACATACATTTAAGGAAACTTTAGCACATGGCATTGTACTTTGAATATTTATTTAACCACTGTTTTAAACTTTCACTCTTATTGTCTCGCTACATATATCCTTATGTTCTTTGTATCAAAACAACGGCGCCCTAAGCTGTTAATCCCTAGACCTAACCAGTACCCATACCTCAAGGTCATACCTCCCACACGATGAAATAAATAGGCCGAAAGGTCAGATTGTAAGTCAGTAGTCGCTTGATAATGCCATAAGGCGAAACAGCTGTCGTGACAAATTTAATTCAATAAATGGAAGAAGGAAGTCTGCGTATTTTTCACCAGAAATTGACGAACGAGAATCGGAAAAAACTTACGGGGGGGGGCGGTATGAAGATACCTGCAAGAAACTTATTGATGCTTTTTAACGAATATATATTATAGATATATATATATATATATATATATATATATAATATATATATATATATAGATAATATATTATATAATATATATATATATTATATATATATATACACATATAGATATATTATATATATATATATATATATATATGCATATATATATCTATATATGTATATATATATTATATGTACTATATATATATATATATATATATATATATATATATATATACATATATATATATAGATATATAATAATATCTATATATGATATATATATATTATATGTATATATATATATATATATATATATATATATATATATATATATATATATATATAGATATATATATTTCTATTATATATATCATATATATATATATATATATATACGATATATATATATATATATATCTATATATATACATATATATATGTGTATAACGTATATATATATATATATATATATATATATATATATATATATACATCTATATATATATATGTATATATATACAATCTATATATATATATTATATATATATATATATATATGATATAGCATATAAACATATAATGGGTCTTTCCACGATCGCAAGCGATCTCACCCCTGGGGCATCTTCGCCAATGGAGCGTCATCGAATTGGGGGTTTGGTTTTTGCAGGGTGGACTCCCCATTCTCAGCTCCATCAGCTAGCCAAGAGAGATGGAATCTTCCCTCTTAACACACATGGATCAAATATTTGCACATACTACATTTGGCATTGAACTTGCGGGTTTTTACGCCACGCCAGAGGTTGCCACAGTAGGAGTATATGCAAGTACTCAATCCATTATGCATTGCATAACCCATATTTTGCATATATAAAAGGCATTGAACTTACGGGGTTTTACGCCACGCCAGAGGTTGCCACTGCATTATATGCAAAAGACGGGATTTTACATGCAGTGCATAACCCAATTCACATATGAAGTAGAATGCATTAACTTACAGGTTTTTACGAAACACCAGAGGTTGCCACAGTAGAAGTATATGCAAGTACTCAATCCATTATGCATTGCATAACCCATATTTTGCATATATAAAAGGCATTGAACTTACGGGGTTTTACGCCACGCCAGAGGTTGCCACTGCAGGATATGCAAAAGATGGGATTCGACATGCAGTACATAACCCAATTCACATATGAAGTAGAATGCATTAAATTACAGGTTTTTACATGATACCCGTTTCAGAGGGTATCATGTGGCAGGAAAGGGGGTGCCCTGTGGCCCCTCCAAACAGTTGTTGGCTCTCATCCTGAGAGTTTGTCCTCCAGCCTCCAAACAGCTGTTAGCTCTCATCCTGAGAGCTGGTCCTCCTCCCTCCAAATAACTGTTGGCTCTCATCCTGAGAGCTGGTCCTCCTTCCTCCAAAAAAGCTGTTGGCTCTCTTCTTGAGAGCTTGTCCTCCTTCTTCGTCAGGGAGACGAGAGAATTGCCGAGGATGCCTGATGAAAAGGACGTACACAAGACTTGTCTTTACAGCTACAAAGAAACAGCCCAAGTGAAGGATTCTGACTGGTCACCAGTTGATGATGCTGTGTCATGTTCCAGAGGCATTGCGATCTTCTTGGCCCAGTCGATGGGATTGATTGCAGGATGGGTGTGTGGGAGGTGGGGGGACCTCCCGTCGCTGGTTGCTGCTGGGGGGAGCAGCAGTGAACACCCATCCTGCAGTCAAGCCATCGAATGGGCCGAGAAGATCACAGCTCCTCTGGAACACGATACAACATCACCAACTGGTGACAAGTCATGTTGGTTAATCATGGGCTGTTTTCTCCTAGTGTCCTTTAGTGTTCATCCTCTTCGCTCTCCTTCCAGGTCTCTTCCTCTTTACTTTCATGGCCTCCTGAGGATCTTCAAACACTCTAGCTGCTTGTTCCTTGATGAACTCCTTGACAGCGTCATATTCTCGTCTTTCCTCAGCATCATGCAGGAGACCGTTGGCATAATTGACCTTCTGCATGATTTCCTTCCTACGTTGTCGCTCTTCTTCAGACCCTTGGCACCTATCAGGGTTGAACTTGAGCGCCCGCTTCCTGTAGGCCCACTCTATTTCCTTCAAATTAGCCGTTTCGGCAATTCCGAGGATGTAGTAGGGGCAGCCGTGACATTGCATTCTTTGGAGGGCTTTGGCGGCTGCAACCAAATCTTTTCGACCATCTAATCGTTCAAGCTGGACCATAGCTTCGCTGTGTCTACCAAGCAACAAGAGACACAATCCCAGTCTCAGCCTGTAGTCCACTTGGTCGTCGGCCACATCCAGCACTCTGAGGAAACATTCACAAGCTTCTTCCAGGCGTCCAAGCTTGTAGAACATGTTTCCTTTCGCCTTGGCCTCTTCAACCAAAGCATTATTCTTATGCTTTTCATTTTTATTCTCCTTTGGAAGCGGCTGAACTCTGGCTTCCATGATATGGGCCTCCTTCTGCAGACCTCGCTTCTCTTGCGTCTCATGGCCGTAATTTTTCTCTAAATCACGATTTCTTGCGAGAACAGAGACTGGTTCTCGCTGTGAGACTCGCAGTCTCTCCTCGAGTTCTTTGGCTGCCTGGGTCAGTCTTTTTCTCTCTGCTTCGTGGGCCTTGACCTTCTCCTCTAGGTACCCACAGTAGATATCGTTGTCCTCTGCCTGTTTCTGCAGTTCCTCCACTTTTTCTCGGTTCTTCTCGCATTCTCCCTCTTTACCTGCGAGATGCTCGTGTAGATTTTCTATTTCCTTTCCCTTCTGGAGTAATGACTCCTCCAACTCTGCGAGCCTCTTCTTCAAGTGTTCATTCTCCTCTTCAACAGAGTTGCAATCTTTACGAAGCTTTTCAACATTATGCTTCTCTTCCATCAACTGGTCCAGCAAATCTTGGTTCGTCGAGATCAGAGCCACTTCGTTCAAATTAACGTCATCGATTTCATCCAGGAGGAAAAGATTCTCCTCCTGAGTGTCCTTCCAGTCCTCCTTCAGGAGAGAGATCATCTCGGTGACGTAGAAAAGGTCGTCTTCGGCGTCCATCCGGGCAGTTGCAGTAGCATCTTGAGCAGTCTGGAGAGCCCTCTGGCCTCCAATGCACTGATGTGCGCGGCCAAGAAGTCCTCCCAGAACAAGAGCTGCTGCGTTATTACCAATAAACAATCCGAGGATTCGGATTCCATTTATAATAGGTTGTACCACTGATCCGGTAGAGATCAGAGCCATTGAGTTTTTCACAAAGCTAAATTTACCAAGAGCAAACATGGTTGCCTTTCTTTCCACCCGATCAAAACGCCAGAATTGGAAAATGCCACTGAAGCTCCGAGGATTCCGCAGATCCTCATTTCGGCTTCGATGCGGGTTTTTTTTTCAGATTCCTGGCGGAGCCTCCTTTCGGAAGGACTTGGAGCGACTGAAGGCTCCTCCGGAAGACCTCGACGGCTTCAGCAGAAACCTTGCAAATGGAGACGACTTGAAAAGTAAGTCAATAAATAATGTCTCCGTCGGGAAAGGAACTGAAAAGTCTGCTGGAAAGTTTTATACTATTTCAGTCACAGATGATTATAAAAGAAAAACTTTAGTATTGATATTTAAGAATGAAAGAATAAAAGAGGCTTTTAAGCTTATTTGACGAAGGAAGCGTAAAATTCTTATTTTAGATCCTTTCATCCCTGTCACTGGTCACTGTTAATACATTACCATGAGAGAGAGAGAGAGAGAGATTAGGATGCAGTTTCATCGAATTATAAAGTCATTTATTTAATTATTCATATAAGAATAGTTGCAACACCTTCAAAAAGGGGTTGGATTTTTAAGCCCATAAACCCCCCACCCCCCAAAAAAAAACACCCACACCTACCCCCATATTTTCGAATAGCGTTTTTAACAGCATGTTTTAACAGCACTTTCAAACAGCGTTTTAACAGCATCTTTTAACAGCACTTTCAAAAAACATTTTAACAGCATCTTTTAACGGCATTTAAAACAGCGTTTTAACAGCACTTCCAAGAGCGTTTTAACAGCATCTTTTAACAGCACTTCCAATATTTTTAACAGCATCTTTTAACAACACCTTCAAACAGCGTTTTTACAACATCTTTTAACAGCATCTTTTCAAACATAATTTTAATAGCACGTTCAATGACATTTTTAACAGGAGTTTTTAACAGCACATTCAAACAGGATCATTTAACAGCACCTTCAAACAGCGGTTTTAACAGCATCTTTTAACAGCAAACTCAAACAGCATTTTAACAACACTTTTAAACAGTGTTTAAAAGCATTTAAATAGCACTTTCAATGCCATCTTTAACAACAGTTTTTAACAGCACCTTCAAACAGCGTTTGACAAGCATCTTTTATCAGCACTTCAAGTGGCATTTTTAACAGCAGTTTTTAACAGCATTTTAACAACACTTTTAAACAACGTTTTAACAGCATCTTTTAATAGCATTTTTAACATCATTTTTATCAATACCATCAAACAGCGTTTTAACAGCATCTTTTACCAGCACTTTCAATGGCATTTTTAACAGCACCTTCAAATAGGATCATTTAACAGCACCTTCAAACAGCGGTTTTAACTGCATCTTTTAACAGCAGCTTCAAACAGCATTTTTAATAGCAGTTTTTAACAGCCCCTTCAAACAGCGGTTTTAACAGCACTTTCAAACAGCGTTTTAACAGCATATTTTAACAGCACTTTCAATCAACGTTTTAACACCATATTTTAAAACTGCATTTCCGAACAGCACATTAAAACAGCACTTTTTATATTATTTAACAGATTTCAAACAGCTTCTTTGATGGGCATTTTTAACAGCACATTAAAACAGCACTTTTTAACATTTTTAACAGCATTGGAGCAGCATTTCAACGACCTTTTCGATCATTCGGAAAGCTAAAATAAGTTCAGGCACCGGAGAATTGGGCCACTTGTAACTCTCTCTCTAATACGTATCCGCAGGGAAGCAAAACTGAAGCACAGGCCTAAAGGCGTCCATATATATACGTGACCTATCAATATAATCGACGTATGATGATAAGACAATATATATATATACTGATGTTATTATGGACACATAATCAATGACACGCCCAAGAATTATAATAGACCTGTTTATGACATCTGATGTGACTGGGGGCAGAGCGGGGGGTCGGGTGGGGGGGGGATTGAGAGAAACTCTGAACAAGAGAAATTTCTGCTGGTTCGTTTATGTGATGACGCCATCCATCCATCCATCCATCCATTTACAATATCTATCATCATAATAGGAAAAAATGGAATTTGTGGTTGATTCCAACCAGAAAAACCCCTCAACCACAAGAGAACCTCTATGGTTACGATAATGATAACATTTAATATAATATTAACAAATAACGGGGATCTTTTTGTCCGGAGCCTTAAGATCTACAACTACAGCTTGGAAAGGGGTCCTTGTAGTGGGGACCGGTAGGGGAGGGGAGGGTTGCGTTGTTTGGGTTCTTGGTGCACGCGTTCACTGACCTCCCCTCCCACCTTGTGCGAATATTCCCACACCACCCCTTCCCCCCCCCCCCACCCCCTACACAGCAAGATTCTATAGTCTATGCGATTACCCAAACGATAACCACTACTTTTTTCTGTTAGAAACTGTTGTTTTTCTTACGCTATCGAGAGAGAGAGAGAGAGAGAGAGAGAGAGAGAGAGAGGAGGCGGAGGATCCTCAGGACATTCTCTCTCTCTCTCTCTCTCTCTCTCTCTCTCTCTCTCTCGATAGCGTTAAGAAAAACAACAGTTCCTAACAGAAAAAAGTAGTGGTTATGTGTATGTCCTGAGGATCCTTTCTCTCTCTCTCTCTCTCGGTTCTATATGATAAGATTGAAGGCGAGCTTCTTCTTCGGTTATGTACTGGGAATAATGAAGGTTTTTTGTAATGTTAAGAAATCACATAAGTCAAAATCGATTGAATTTCATGTGAATTATTATAAATGTACATATACACCTGGAGGTTTATAACCACAATTGAAGACAGTAGGCCTAAAATGTTACTGTTACAGCATTTGTTAACTTAGTATTGAAGTAAGATGCTTTTCATTGCAAACTCTCTCTCTCTCTCTCTCTCTCTCTCTCTCTCTCTCTCTCTCTCTCTCTCTCTCTCTCTCTCTCTCTCTCTTCGCACTTCCGAAATCTTGGAAGGACAGAGAATAGTTTCCTTAATATATATTAAACGAAGCTTCTGAACGTTTGAATTAACTGAATTCGGAGGAAATTATACCATTATATTATATATAGAATTTATATTTCATTTCGACGGTTTAAAAGAAGTTCAGATTTAAAAAGAAAAAAAAAAAAGTTTGAATCCGGTGCAACGATACGAACGCTGATGACAGCGGTTAGACCCTGGTTGATATGGCAGGTGTTTTAAAGCACTGAAATTTGAAAAGGGGAGAGAGAGAGAGAGAGAGAGAGAGAGAGAGAGAGATAGTGGTGGTGTTGTGGGGAGGGTGGAAATCGAAGGATTTGAATTGAAACCTCCCGAATCGATTTGACTGTCTTGTCTGTAACTTTTTTCTTATATTTTAATAATCTCTGAAAATATAGGCCTAGAACTTGGCTGATCTGTGCACCCGTATTGTAATGCTCCAGTGGCATCTCTCTCTCTCTCTCTCTCTCTCTCTCTCTCTCTCTCTCTCCTTAAATACTCTGGTAGATTTTCCGATGTTCTTTATTATGATTATTAGATTACTGACTTTTTAAATATGCTTTTAAGACTTCGAATAAGTCCTGTGATGAAAATAACCAAGATGGGATAATATGTTATTCTTGAAAATAACCTTCCGTTTTCACTCGCTCTTTCCTTCCTTTATCGACGTCTCGTTCAACTCCTTTTCTGAATCAGCCAATCACAATCAAGCATTTGGCAAAAGTGTGTTCTGATTGGCTGATTTGTCAGCGTTTTGGGGACTTTCCGGATGTAAACAAATTTATCAAAATCGCCGCTTCAGCCTTCAGTTGAGTTCAGTTACTTCAATAACAGTTCAGTTCAGTCGGTCTCCGTCTTCCTCAAGAATCGTAGGTAGGTCTTCTCCTGTCTGTGCCCGATGAAAGTCGCCGTTTTTACGCAAATACGGACGTTTCGACGCCGTGGAGGAACCATATATATGATCAATAACGACCGTCCTTTACTGTCTAAGGTGATGATATTAGTTTAAATAGGTGTAGTTCCAATAGTGATATATAAGGTAGTATTAGCAGAATAACTATAGGTAGGTACTGCCATAGACGCCGGTTCGATTTCCAAGTGAGGAGACCACGTGACTCTGATTCTACGTGAGTAGCTAATGGAGGGGGAGTCCATGATACTGTGGTTGAGTCATGGCCTCTAGGTCCTTAGAATTCATTTTTTCGTGTGGAAAGTGTTGAGTCATGGTGGGGAGTCCTTGCTTAACTATTGCTGGAGTCATGGCCTCCAGGCCCCTTTGGGTCAGACAACAAAAACGTCTTCTCAATGCGTACAGCCGATTGGACTTAGGTAGTAGTCGGAAATGGCTGCTTAAACAAATAATAAAATAATTCTCAACACGTAACCTGCGCATATAGGTAGGTATACTTGATAACCGCTAAAAGGTTATTAAATCACGACATATAGCTAGCTAAGGCAAAACATCACCGACCCCCACGTACCCCTCTCCATAGGTAATAGGGCAAAATTGTAACCAGTTAGCCCCTCTCCCTCCTTGAGGGTTACGTTATGTTGGTATTTTGAGTTTTTTCTTTCTTTCTTTCTTGAAAAACCTAAAATGAGGAACTAGTATTATCAACTTGTAGGAGGTTAGGCTGCTCATTCAATCAATATGTTTATCCACATCTCTACCCGCCCCTTTTTTTCTCTTTTTGTAAAGGATTTTTTTGGAGCTATTTAATTTTATTATGCCGTCATAAATACCTTGGCTGTTGCAATACCATTTTTAGTACCCGTTACCCGATAGTAATAAGGACAGGCTGAGATACATAACTCACTTCATCTTCTATGGCAGCTTTTGTGGCAATTAATTTGTTTAGTTTTGTATTAAATATTGCTTAGTAGGAATAAGTATTTTGTAATATGTATTTAAGGGGGGTTAGGGTAGAATTGGCAGCAGCAGCAGCCTCCTGACCCAATGCCAGAAGATGATGATGCCCTTTGAGCCTGGACTGGGCTCCGTTTACTTCAGTGGTGGTTGCTGGACTTGGAGGCAGTTTTTGACAATAGAAAGAGACTGTTAGGCAAGGAAGGTCAGTTATATAGTACCTGAGAAACTATTGATCACTTTTTTTAACTTTTATTTTTTTCCTTTTTCCCCCCAAAGACAGTGTTGAAAGAGTGTGGAACTGAGGTTTTCATTTCACCTGAGTTAACCTTATTGTAGGTGTTGGGGGTTTCCCCAGAGGTCCTCCTGCTCCGCCCTCCACTGAGGGATTTAACAACAAAATGGGGCCATCATGATTGCTATCATTGTAGACAACCAGAAATTCCTCTCATAAGGCTACTTTCTCATAAGGGTAGATGCTACTTATGGCCCATTCCTCTACTGCTGCTATAGGTGGGAGTAGTTCCTCAAACCTGCGTCATCAACTAGTGGGAGACCTTCTCAGTAGTAGGAGGAGGAGGTTGGGCGTCGTTTTTCGAGATGGATTGGTGGTGGAGACTGGCAGGCAACCTCCTTGTTTCCCAAAACCCCATAGTGGGGCAATTCCGTCAATGGACCTCATGCGGTCCTCTGTAGGCATTACTTAAGGTTGTTTGCTTCATGCCTTCCTTAGGCCCCTAGTTGCAACCCTTCTCATTCCTTTCCTTTTACTGCGCCTCCTGTCGTGTTCTCTTTCTTCCTCTTACTTTCACCCTCTCTCCTAACACTTGCTTCACAATGCTTCAACTGCTTTGAGGTTTTCCTCCTGTTACACCTTTCAGACCTTTATACGTCTGTTTCCATTTCAGCTGTGAATGTCCTCATAGGTCCCAGTGCTTGGCCTTAGACATAAATTCTATATTCAACTCAACTCGTGTCCCAAGAAGTGGGTTGACTTCTCGTCAAGTTTGATGCTCTATGATCCACAGGTGAAATGAAGCACAGGCAGCCTCTATTTCAATGCTGAGCAGAGGCACAGGAGGCTGCAGGTGGGTGAATTAAATGAGTCTGGAGGAAGTTCAGTGTGACTTGTTGATCTTAAGAATTTTGAGTTCATGAAGGTCCTCCAGATGAGGTCATTAGAAGTGGTTGCAACAAAATCACAGGTCATTTTCACGAAAAGCGCCTCATCAGGTTTTCTGTAGTGGGCTCGGGACTTTTTAAGATGAAGTTAGGGATATGTACCTACTCCCCCGTGGAATTTCGGGGCTGATTTTCACTCTAGGTTCATTCAACTTCCCTGGCAGATATATACTTGGCTATAGACTCCGTCCCCGACAGAAATTCGAATTTCGCGGCACACGCTACAGGTAGGTCAGGTGATCTACCGCCACTGCCGCTGGGTGGCAGGAATAGGAACCATTCCCATTTTCTACCAGATTTTCTCTGTCGGCCATACTGGTAACATCGTTGTTGGTATCTCCTGACTGGATTTTCGTTTTTATCGCTGTTGATCTTCTGGACTGTCTTTTTGGTGACGTATTTGGATCTGTGGTTTGGCATACGCTTTTGTGGAACGTTTTTTGGATTTTGCTTCGGATTTTGCTCAAAAATGTCTGATTCTAGCTGCGAAGTTAGAAGATGTGTGAATGAGGGTTGTTTGGTGAGGCTACCGAAAGTGTCGTTAGATCCTCACAAGGTATGCAAGAAGTGTAGGGGGTATGAATGCAATAGAAATAACACTTGTGATGAATGTGTGAATATGGATTGAGGAAGGATGGAAGATCCTAGATTTCCTATTTAAGGAAACAGAGAGAGATAGGGTTAGAAAGGCTGTCTCTAGAAGCATGAGTAGATCTCGCTCTAACTAGCCAGTTAGTATAACTAACCCCCAATTAATTGCTTCCTCACATGCAGTATCACCTTCTACCGTAGCAGATGTTGCAAGTTCTGCTGCGGAGATTGCAAATCTGAAGACTGCATTAAGGAGGATGGAGCTTGAAATGCAAGCTCTTAAAGGTAAGACTGTGGAAAGTGACATAAGTGTCCCCAGTGTAGTGGAGGGTGCGTCTGATCGGCTCTGTCTCGCTCCCAGACCTAGACCTCTTCCAAGCTCCCAGGCCCAGAGGAGAAGGAATGTCGACAGTCGTACGGAGGTTACGGAGAATCCCCACCGGTCAGGTGTCCCCTCGGCAGAATCTGTAGCGTCCAGACTGCCAAGGATCGCCACTGGAAAAGGCATCCTAAAAGAGTGGCTTTTCGTCATCCGATTTGTCTCCTCGCAGAAGTGGATGGACTCCCGACGAACTGTCACGTCCGATCAAGAGGAGTTGGAAAGCTCCGACGCTGGACTCGAGCCCGTTCCCGGACGATTCTCCCTACAAGAGGAAAAGAGCCAAGAAGACAATGTCTCGATCTCCTACGCCTTCCAGGGCGCATTCTCCTATTCATGAGAAAGAAAAGGAAGAAACCGCGACGGACATCCTACTTAAAATGCAGGAACAGATTTCCTCATTAGTAGGAGTATTGAGAAAAGACCTTCTGAGGAGAAAGGACGATTTTCTTCCTGTTAAGAGATCTCGTCCGACGGGCGTTCCGGACTCCAGACTCCTCTCCTCTACTCCTCTTCCGAGAACAGAGAGGAATAAGGAAAGACTGACGAAAACTCATAGGCTTGGGACGCCAGATTCGGACAATGAAGAAGAGTGTCCGAGTCGGACAGAACCACCCAGGCGCTCGGCGCCAGAATTGGACGACTCGGACAGGCAAAAGTGTCCTACGCGGACGGCGCCAACCAGACACCATTCGCCAGATGTGGACAGCCCGGACAGGCAGATTTGTCCTATGCGGACAACTATGACCAAGCGCCGTGTGCCGATTGCGGACAACCTGGACAAGGCGGACAGCATGGATAGGACAAAACGTCGTGCGCAGGCAACTCCGTCCGGGCGCCACGCGCCAGAAGCAGACAAGACGGACAGGCAGAAGTGTCGTACTGGAACGACACCAGCCAGGCGCCAAGTTCCATTTGTGGACAGCTCGGACAGACGACACTGTCCGAGACGGACAGATACGTCCAAGCACATGGAACGAACCAGACTTTCGGCAACTGATAAGCACCAAGCGTCAAGATTTTCTTCAAGAGAACCATGCGGAGAAATCAACCAGGAAGCGTCTCTTTATGATTTGGACCAGGAACGGATTTCTCTAGACAGAGACGAAAGATGTCGCACAGACGGGCGTCGTCCTGTTCACGATGTGTCCGTTTCTGGTGGAAACTTGCCGCAAGCACAGCTGTCTCCTGATAAGAATGCAAGACGTCGCACAGGCAGCTGTCATTCTTGTCAGGAGGACTTAGATGATGATCGGGTTTTTTCTCAGGATCGGCATTCGCCGGACAGGGACGCAAGATGTCGCACAGGCGGCCGTCGCCCTTGTCGGGAGGGAGCTGATCCTGCGAAGAGCCCTTCACCTTGCGAGAAGAGACGTTCTCCCTCGGCTGATAATGATTCTCCGGAGGAACTTGTATTGGAAGATGTCTCTGACACCGAAGATCTAAAAAGGGGCTGGACTATCAGACTACAAAGCGTTGGTGGCGCTTTTGCTCCAAGAATTTGGAGATTCTTTGAGTCCTGCCACTCCTCCGTCTCCTCGGTCGCTGTTCACAAGCACGAAGACCTCAAAGTCGTCCTCCTTCTTGAAGATGCGGCCGACAATTTCCATGAAGAAGGCTTTGCAGTCTTTTGGAAATTGGCTTAACTCCAAGAAGGAGGTGGGAAAGACTGTCTTTACCTGCCCTCCCTCCAGACTTTCTGGGAGGAGGGGTATCTGGTATGAGACAGGCGAAGCAATGGGACTCGCCCTCCCAGCTTCTGCAGAGGCAGATTTTTCAACGCTGGCGGACGCGTCGAGGAGACAGTCTCTATCTTCAGCCAAGACAACTTGGGGAATGTCTGAAATGGACCATCTCCTCAAGGGATTGTTCCATGTCTATTGGGAAGTTTTCAACTTTCTGGACTGGTCCCTTGGGGTGATGGCCAAGAGGCACAAAAAGGCAATGAACGCCTGAGCCCCGATGTCCTTAATAGTATTTTGGCTTGTATGGACAAGGCAGTGCAAGACGGATCAGGAGAAGTGGCCTCCCTTTTCGGGGCGGGAATACTTAAGAAGAGAACTGTATTCAGTTCTTTTCTGACAAAAGCTGTCTCTCCGGTACAGAGGTTGTCCCTTCTGTACGCTCCTCTGTCTAACCAGCTTTTCCCTTCTCAGTTAGTGAGAGACATTTCTCACTCACTTACGGAGAAGGCGACACAAGATCTGCTGGTACAGTCAACCAAAAGACCGAGGACAGCTGTTCCTGCCACGAAGAAGGAGACACGGAACCCAAAGCCGCCCTTTCGAGGGAATTCGTCTTCTCGATCCTCCTTTAAGAAGAGAGGAGCAGAAAGAAGAGGTAGGTCTTCTGCCTTTAGACCTACCAAGAAAAACAAGTGAACCTCAAGTCCTCCAAACACCAGTAGGCACCAGACTTCTGAACTTTGCAGAAGAATGGGCGTCGAGAGGGGCGGACAACTGGTTCACTCTCAATAGTGAGGATGAGGATATCTCATCCCCTTCAGAGACAGGCCTCCCTTAACGTCTACTCCAAGGGAACTGTCGGCGAAGTACACGGACCCTGTCAAGAGGAAGACCCTTCTTCAACTAGTAGAACAAATGTTGGACAAGGAGGCCATAGAATTAGTACAGGATCCACACTCTCAGGGCTTTTACAATCGACTGTTCCTCGTACCAAGAGCCTCGGGAGTGGAGACCTGTCCTGGATGTGAGCGCACTGAACCGATTCGTAGAGAAACAGAAGTTCTCTATGGAAACCTCCAATTCGGTTCTGGCGGCTCTGCATCCAGGAGATTGGATGGCCTCCTTGGATCTACAAGACGCATATTTTCACGTCCCTCTACATCCGTCATCGAGGAAATATCTACGTTTCATGATGCAGGGAAGGGTCTTTCCATTCAGGGCTATGTGCTTCGGCCTGTCTACGGCTCCTCAAGTGTTCACCAGCCTGATGAGGAACGTAGCACGATGGCTTCATCTGGAGGAGGTGAACATATCCCTCTATCTGGACGACTGGCTAATAAGGGCCAAATCAAAACAACAATGTTTGGAGGACTTGGAAACGACTTTGAATCTCGTTCGCTCACTCGGACTGCTCGTGAACCTCGAGAAGTCGCAGATTGATCCCCAGCAGGACATGTCTATCTGGGGATTCAGATGGATTCTCGGGGTTTTCGAGCATTCCCATCGCAAGACAGAATTGCTCGAGGCTTGGAGAAAGTCTCAACCTCCTTAGGGAAAGAACGAAGCTCAGCGAGGGAATGTTAAGTCTTCTGGGCACCCTTTCGTCGCTGGAGCAGTTTGTTTCCCTAGGGAGGCTCAATCTGAGACCTCTGCAGTTTTACCTGCAAAGAATGTGGGACAGAAAGAAAGGGGAACTTTCAGATCAGTTTCCCATTCGACAAGAAATAAAATCACACCTGAGGTCGTGGTTAACCCCGCTTCAAAAGAACGAAGGTATATCCCTTGCGATTCTGAACCCTCTCCTAGTGTTGTTTTCCGACGCCTCGGAAACAGGATGGGGAGCAACACTACGAAAGAAGGAAGTGTCAGGAACCTGGACAGGAGAACAGGTGTCCTGGCATATAAATGTAAAGGAACTTATGGCAGTTCATCTAGCCTTGAAGAACTTCGAGTCGGAGGTCAGAGGCGTGGTAGTCCAGGTAAATTCAGACAATACCACGGCTCTGGCTTACATCCAAAAACAGGGGGGGCTCACTCGCTCACACTATACAAGATAGTGAGAGACCTCTTGATATGGGCAGAGGAACGAGGCATTGTACTGTTGACGAGGTTTGTTCAAGGAACCAAAAATGTCAGAGCAGACAGACTCAGCAGGAAGAACCAGGTCCTTCCAACAGAGTGGACCCTCCACTCCGAAGTCTGCCGAAAGCTCGTCCCTCTGGGGGAAGCCTCAGATAGACCTGTTCGCCACGTTCCTCTCCAGAAGGATGGAAAATTTTTGCTCCATAGTCGAAGATCCCAGAGCAATAGCAATAGATGCCCTTCTCATGGACTGGTCGGGCATAGATGCCTACGCTTTTCCCCCATTCAAGATTCTGGGGGAAGTGTTAAGGAAGTTCCGTTCCTCGGAGGCGACGAAACTGACACTCATCACCCCATATTGGCCCGCTCGAGACTGGTTCACAGAGGTACTGGAATGGATGGTGGACTTCCCAAGATCTCTTCCCATGAGGACAGATCTGCTCAAACAACCCCACTTCGAGAGATATCACGGAAACATCCACGCTCTCTCCCTGACTAGCCTTTCCGGACTATCGAAAGACTTGTCAGAGCGAGAGGCTTTTCTCGAAAAGCTGCAAGCGCAATTGCCAGAGCCCGCAGATCCTCTACTCTGCGGGTCTATCAATCGAAGTGGGAAGTCTTCCGTAGATGGTGTAGGTCAAAGAAGCTGTCCTCTTCCAATAACCTCTGTGACCGAAATTGCTGATTTCCTTCTCTTCCTTAGAGAGGAATCACGCTTAGCTGTTTCAACCATAAAAGGTTATAGGAGTATGTTCTCAACGGTATTTAGAAACAGGGACCTCAACATAGAGGACAACAAGGATCCCCATGATTTGATACGATCCTTTGGTACTACAAAGTCTAAGTCCTCTATCACACCAAGTTGGAATCTGGATGTGGTCCTCCAGTTTCTCTCTTCGGATACTTTCGAACCACCGAATAAGGCATCCTTTAGAGACCTCTCAAGAAAGTGCATTTTTCTCTTGGCCCTCGCGACTGCCAAGAGGGTCAGTGAGATACATGCATTAGACTCTCGTGTAGGTTTTAGAGGAGATTCTGCTGTTGTCTCTTTCCAACCTCTGTTTCTGGCCAAGAATGAGAACCCTTCTAAACCGTGGCCCAGAAGTTTTGAAATCAAGGGCCTCTCTCCCCTTGTGGGTAGAGAAGCAGAAAGGTCTCTCTGTCCGGTCAGAGCACTGAAGTTCTATCTGAAGAGAAAGAGTCAACTTCAGGGTTGTGATCAGAGCCTATGGTGCGCAGTAAGGAACCCGAAGAGGCAAATGTCGAAGAACGCATTAGCATTCTTCGTGAGAAATGTGATAACGGAGGCTCACATGAAATGCCAGGAGAAAGCATTTAAGCTGCTTAGGGTTAGAGCACACGAAGTCCGTGCAATTGCAACTTCCCTAGCATTTAATAGAAATATGTCAATGAAAGACATATTAGCAGCAACATATTGGAGATGCAACTCGGTATTTGCCTCCCACTACTTAAAAGACGTCAGAGTGACTTATGAAAAGTGCTTTTCTCTTGGACCTTATGTATCAGCGGATACCGTGCTGGGACAGGGAGCTGGTACTGATCCTTAAATAATATTGTTTTTAACTAAAAGATTGTTTGGTTTTGAGTTTTTATGGTCGTTTGAAAGGATGTTGGGGGGTAACTCCTTTCAATCGTAGTACTAACCCCGATATTAGGATCAGGTGATCGGGATCGGTGTTATGCTCCTTGATGATGCCATATGGCAAGGTGTTTTGTCATGTAAGTGGATAGGACCCCATTGACATAGATCCTTAGGTTCTGTCGAGTAAGTGGATAAGACCCCATCGATAGACCATCAAGAACTCTTAGCATGAGGTCACTACCTCGCTGAGGCTCTTGAGGCCATGTAAGCTCCTAGGCAGTAGCCATGAAGTCTTTCGCCGACACAGGTAGGAACCAAGGTTTCTTATATTTTTGTTACCTACAACGTATGTTGTTTTCCTGTCTATTCAGTAATTAGCTGTCTCTTACCCTCCGCCAAAGGTGCCAATCAGCTAAGTATATATCTGCCAGGGAAGTTGAATGTATAAAAATGATATTGTCATGATACAATAAAGTTTTATACATACTTACCTGGCAGATATATACTTAGCTATAGACTCCGTCGTCCCCGACAGAAATTCGAATTTCGCGGCACACGCTACAGGTAGGTCGTTGATCTACCGCCACTGCCGCTGGGTGGTAGGAATAGGAACCATTCCCATTTTCTACCAGATTTTCTCTTCCACCTGTCTCCTGAGGGGAGGTTGGGTGGGCCATTTAATTGTATATATCTGCCAGGTAAGTATGTATAAAACTTTATTGTATCATGACAATATCATTTTCATTGACCCCAGCCTTCCCTAACTCAAGTTAACCTTAACCTAGCCAAACATAGGGCACACTGTATGTAGGATGGGATCTGTGACACTCAACAGGGTTTGTTAACTAAAGGAATTAGAATATCATCACAGAAGACTGCAGGTAAATGAAAGTGTCAAATTTCTTGCATTATTGAGTGTTGACAGGTTATATGTCCCGTGGATTTCATTTGAATGGCCTTGAGCCATGTGTCCAACAGTGTATGTATTGGGCTGTTTGCAGCCACCTTATTGGGATACAAAAAGTCTTGTGTCCTTCAGCACCATTGTTTGAGAGCCTGTGACGATATAAATGTGAAGGTCATGTTTGACTTTGAAGTATAGGTACTGATATTCTTCAATACCTAGTAAGCAATCACAAGCCCATTAAAGATCAGAAATTGTTAGACCCTGGCTCACTGTAGTGTTTGCAGTTGATGCCCATCTGATGTTTCTGCAATTGATTCATTCGTAATAAATGCCACTGAACACCCAATTATATCTTGTTACCTTCAATAACTCTCCTGCTGAATCTTTGTCATAATTACAGTCTTCCATTTCAATATTTACCTTGACTCCAGTTTTTTGGGTTAATGAAATCCACTGTTGGTTGATTACCTCCTGAGCAAAGGAACACCAGTCATTTATATGTATATTGTTTAGTTGTGGAGGGGGACCTCCTTTGTGGCTAGATGCAACATGCATTTAATCACAACCGAGGGCATTTTTTTTAATTGCAACCTGCAACTGCATTATAAGCCATGCAATTTCTTTTGTTATATGTATCATGTTTTTCAAAATATAATAGTACAGAAGTATAATTTTCCAGTTTTGCAAAGCACAAAAATCACTCTAGCATAAAGGTGCGTCCACACGGTCGAACAATGTCCGACGGACAAACATTGTTACCAATCAACAATTGTCTGCCGGTCTTTGCCTTGTGAGCAGAGTAAAATCAGTGGTATACAAACCTCATCTGGTACCACTGTTGTTGCCAGATCTACTTCCATCATTTCAACGCCTATGACGTCACCCTGCTTCGCCTATATGGTAAAAATGTTTGTCCGTCGGACATTGTTCAACCGTGTGGATGTACCTTAAGAAATAGACTTCATGAACTCAGTCATAACCTGGTGAGGTTCAGTGCTATAGCTACCGTGCCATGTATGAAAGTTTGGAGAGATGTGGTCAGTCAGGTGATGGTAAAGGAAAAAACTAATGACAGTCGGACTTAAGAAAGGTCTAGACCTCTTCCAAGCTCCCAAGCCCAGAGGAGAAGGAATGTCGAAAGCCGCAGGGAGGTTTCAGAGAATCCCCACCGGTCAGGCGTCCCCTCGGCAGATTCTGTAGTTGCGTCCCAGACTGCCAAGGATAGTCGTTGGAAAGACGTCCTAAAACAGTGCTTTTCTTCTTCTGATTCGTCTTCAAAGAAAGGATGGAGTTCGGACAGACTGTCGAGACCTTCTAAGAGATCTTGGAGGTCGCCAGTTTTCGACTCTAGCCCGGAAGAATTTCCGGAAGAATTCATCTCCGGAAAAGAAGAGAAAGAGGTATTTTTCAACAGATGCTCCTTCCCCTACATCGGAATTAGAAAGAGAAGACGCAGCTACGAAGATCTTGGAACAAATGCAGAAGCAGATATCTTCCTTAGTAGGAGTTCTGAAGAAGGATCCTCCTAGAAGAAAGGATAAATTCCTTCCAGTAAAAAGATCCCGTCCGATGGAAGTCTCTGAGAGCTCGGATGAGGCGCCTGCCAGGAGTCTGGCGCCAGGGTCCTGTCAGGCGCAAAGCGCCTACAAGGCGAGAGGATTTTGATGAATGGCGAGGAGCGCCTGAAACTCTTATTAGACGCAAAGTGCCTGAGGCGTCTGGAACGAGGCGCAAAGCGCCTGAAACTCCTGAAATGAGACGTAAAGCGCCTGAGGCGCCTGAAACGAGGCGCAAAGCGCCTGAAGGGCCTGAAACGAGACGCAAAGCACCTGAGGCGCCTGAAACGAGGCGCTGGGGCGCCTGAAAGGAGACGCAAAGCGCCTGAAACGAGGCGCAAAGCGCCTGAAACGAGGCGCAAAGCGCCTGAAACGAGACGCAAAGCGCCTGAGGCGCCTGAAACGAGGCGCAAAGCGCCTGGGGCGCCTGAAAGGAGACGCAAAGCGCCTGAAACGAGGCGCAAAGCACCTGAAACGAGGCGCAAAGGCCTGAGGCGCCTGAAGCGCCTGATGCTAGGCATAAAGAGCCTGAGCCTCCTGCCAAGCGCCTGGCGCCTGAACCTCATTTCAGGCGCTTGACTCCTGAAGCGCCTAACATCCATCAAGTGTCAACCCGGCGCAAGGCCCCAACTAAGCTACAGGAGCCAGGCTTCAGGCGCTATGAATCAGGAGCTTTATCGGAGTTAGAGGCGGACCGAGAGGCTCCTCTGGGAATTTTCGCAGGATCAGTTTTCGCCTGACAGGGTCTCTAGATGTCGCACAGGCGGCTGTAGCCCCTGTCAGGATAGGCCTGATTCTGCGAAGATTGAAAGACATTCGAGGCCTTCTCCTGATAGGGACGGGAGTTGTCACACAGGCGGCCGTCGCCCTTGTCAGGAGGGTCTTAGTGTAACCAAAGGCAAAGGGCAATATCGGCCTTCACCTGGCAGGGACTCAAGACGTCGCACAGGCGGCCGTAGCCCTTGTCAGGTTGGAGTTGGTGTTGTTAGGAGCCCTTCACCTTCCCTAGAGAGGAGTCCCCCTCCGGTTGCGCACTTTTCTCCAAATATTACTCCTCATGACATAGAAGATGTCTCGGACTCGGAAGAAAATAAGGGGGCAGGTCTTTCAGACTATAAGACCTTGACAGCCCTCTTATTGAAAGAATTCGGGAGTCTCTGAGCCCTGCTGCCCCTCCTTCTCCTCGGTCTTTATTTTCGAGTACGAAAACTGCAAAGTCTTCCTCTTTTTTGAAGATGCAACCTACCATCTCAATGAAGAGGGCTTTGCAGTCTTTCGGAAATTGGCTTAAAACCAAGGAGGAGGCGGGGAAGACTGTGTTTACCTGTCCCCCTGGAGAGGTCACACACACCTTCTTTATAAGGCTTTCGTTGCCTTTTAACAGATTTTTCACTTTTTTATTGAAACCACTATTCACACTTTCTATCGGGTTCTTATTTAATTCTTTATAAGTGCTATTATCACCCAAAAGACTTTCTATTTTTTCTATGTATTCATTTTTGTTTAAAATTACTAGGGCACCTGATTTATCTGCTTTTGTCATGTGTATATCTTTATCTTTTTTCAGTTCATTGATGGCATTCATAAATCTTTTGGGTACGTATGGTTTAAATTTTGCTCTATCAACTGGAAGTATAAACAGTGTAGAAATTACTAAAGGATTGTGCAACTTAGAAAAATATAGTGATTTAACTAGTGAAGAGGTCAACATAATTAAGGGAGTGATTTATGGAAGCATGAAAAAGTCAGACACCACAAACGTACCCAAAAGATTTATGAATGCCATCAATGAACTGAAAAAAAGATAAAGATATACACATGACAAAAGCAGATAAATCAGGTGCCCTAGTAATTTTAAACAAAAATTAATACATAGAAAAAATAGAAATTCTTTTGGGTGATAATAGCATTATAAAGAATTAAATAAGAACCCAATAGAAATGTGAAATAGTGGTTTCAATAAAAAAGTGAAAAATCTGTTAAAAGGCAACGAAAGCCTTATAAAGGTGTGTGTGACCTCTTCATCACTACCGTATATGTATGGTACGATAAAAACCCATAAAGCAAACTTCCCTGCCAGACCAATTATCAGCTCAGTGGGTTCCGCATCTTATAAATTAGCAAAATATTTAGTGGATATCCTTAACCCATTGGTAGGTAACATCTCTAATGCCAATATTAAGAATAATGTGGACCTGATAGATAAACTAAATAGTGTAAAAGTTAATAGTGAATCGAGACTTGTGAGCTTTGATGTAGTATCTCTATTCACAAAAAAGTGCCTTATTGATGATTTATTGGAGTTTCTATCGGAATTTTTAGAAAACAAACAACTGGATATTCCATTTTCTAAAAGCACCTTAATTGAACTAATAAAATTATGTGTTAAAGACTGTAAATTTGAATTCAATGGAAAATTCTACTCACAAAATTTTGGTATGGCAATGGAAAACCCTCTGTCCCCAGTGCTAAGTAATTTATATATGGAATTTTTTGAAAAGAAAATTTTAAATAATATAATTCCACGCAATGTACCTTGGTTTAGATATGTTGACGACAATTTGTGTATGGCCAGGGAATGAACATGTAAATAACTTTTTTGCCAGGTTAAATCAATTAGTACCATCAATTAAATTTACTATGGAAATAGAAAAAGATGAATGCCTACCCTTTTTGGATGTCCTCATACGGAGAAATTGTAGTGGGTTTAAGTATAGTGTTTACAGAAAACCTACTAATATTTCTTCGTATGTACATTTCTATTCTGGACAAAACAATAAGGTTAAAAGATCAGTGTTTGCCTGTATTCCGAATCTTATCTATTTCCTCATCTATATATTCTGGGCTACGGGTATGTAGCCCAGAATATATAGATGAGGAAATAGATAAGATTCGGAATACAGGCAAGAAACTGAAATATCCAGATAATGTACTAAACAATGCATTAAAAGCGGCAAAAAAGACCATGTATCAAAATCAAAAAGAACCTTACAACAACAAAAATTTGCTTGTACCACCTTATAATAGTAATATGAAAGATATCCCACACCTCCTGAAGAATTTTGGTGTTAATGTAGTTTTTTAAAAACAAATGAACAGGTACTTATTAAGAACTCCCCCGACAATGCTAAAGGATGTGTATATAAAATCCCGTGTAAGTCTTGTGACAACTTTTACATGGTTCAAATAAACGGGGAAAGCACTGGAAAAAAGATAGAACAACATAAATAATGTGTGAGATATGCACAGGGAAATAGTGGTATATTTGTGCATGTTAGTGAGAACAATCATGCTATTAACTGGGAACGGGCAAAAAAGCTGGTGTGTTCTAATAATGCATTGGAAAGGAATATCATTGAATCTAGTTTTATAAAAGAAAGTTACAACAATAATATGAACATCAGTCAAGGAATGTATAAACTTGATCCTTTAATATCAAAAGAAATTTGTAAAATGTTTAAATTTTAAGGTTGGCTGTAGAGATATATGAAAAATAGTATTATTATATTTGTAAACACAGTAAAGGGGGCAGTAGTGGTAATGAGATGTTCACCCCGCCTCCCTGACACCTGTCAGTGTGGACTTGTACCCTAAGCGGTAGTATCCCTTGAGAATTTATATTGTAAATTTTAGCCTAATGATTTTGAAAGCCACTCCTACCTTGACACCCTGCCTGTGGGTGGATCTGCAGTCTCAAACGGTTGTGTGTATGTTCGTCGTACTGTCTTTGTAGTATATATAATCGTGAATTCTATTACTATGTATCAGTCCTTTGTCAATGGCTTGAAAATAAAGCCGAAACCGGTCAGGACCTACACCCTGTCTCTTAGTTCACCTGTGGATAGGTGTGATATATATATTATGTGTAAATATATATATATAGTGTGTATATATTATATATATGATATATAATTACATATATATATATATATGTGTGTATATATATATATATCAATATATATATACATATATATATATTATATGTGTGTGTGCGTGTAGAAAGAGGTAGAGAAGGTCATGGAACTGGCAAACACATCATTATTTTGATACAAATAAAATAAAAACATATAAAAATAAATTTCCTTAAACAGAAAAATCATTGGATAAACTAACATGACCCCATTATACTAATCATCTTCAAGGTTAAAAATATTTCAGTTGGTAAAATACTGAGTCTCCCTCTGCCTTTCATAAGTCTTTCACAAAACTTAAATAAACAAAAGGAAAAAAGCGAAAAATAGAAAAAACATAAAAGAATCTTTCCTGAAACAGAGAGCTGACCGATTAGCTGATTACTTGACTTTAAATGGGTAAAAAAAATGTCTCGATGTTAATTTACGGAATTTGGAAACTTCACGTTTAAAAAATGAAACAAAAATACCAAAAGGAAGTTTTAATTTGTAGTTTGGAAGAAGTTTCTCGCTTCCATTGTGTTTTCCCCTCTTTACTGTTGTCTAGACTAATAAATTATAAAAGTATAAAATTAACTATCTTATTTTTTACTGAATAATAATTATCATATTGTACAAAGAATGGCATCGAATGTCACAAAGTGCTTTGTTATATTACTTGAATTTTTCATTCCTAGTGTTTTTATAGCTTCGTTATATTAACAGAATTATTCTATTAGTAGCAACGCTATCATTATTATTATGATTTCTCCAACATAAAGTTACAGTTTCCCTTATTAGGGGGTATTCTGAAGAAACAAAATCACTGCCACATGAGCAAACCACCTCAAGACACTCACTCAATGATTTTACCACCTCTGAGAATCTCCACTTCGCTCCCTTTCAGTTCTGTTGGCACTTACACTATATTTATTGACCTCGTTTGTGTCCAACGTGCACATCTCACTGCCATAAAGGAGAGTTGCCTGAACGAATACCTCATACTTGCTGTATTGTATGGTGGTGGTTTTTGACGTTGCATGGAACCAGTGGTTATTCAGCAACGGGACCATCGGCTTTACGTGACTTCCGAACCACGTCGAGAGTGAACTTCTATCACCAGAAATACAATCTCTCACACCTCAATGGAATGGCCGAGAATCGAACTCGCGACCACCGAGGTGGGACGCCAACACCATACCAACCACGCCACTGAGGCGCCTCATACTTGCCAAACAGGTTTTCATAAAGGAAGCCCCAAGTTCCTATGGATACTTGCCAACCAGATTTCCATAGGAACTTGGGGCTTCCTCTCGGTCATTTGCGCACTCCCATCTACCATTCTTTCTCCTCTCTTCTGTGACATGCCTCTTCCCTCAACCTATTACTATCCGTTATATCTACTCCTGCACACCGCTGACCAAATCAAATAAAACGCCTTATTCTCTACAAGAATCTGCACTTTCTGAGAAAATCTAAGGAAGACCGCACAGGACGGGCAGTAGCACCTTCAAAAGGAATTTCTCTTCCAAGATATTAGAGGAGTCAAACGGAAATAGATTTGATATTGTCACATCTAGAGAGAGAGAGAGAGAGAATGTCGGGGGATGGGGGTGCTGGGTGGTATAGCTCTGGAAGGGAGGGGGGAGTATGCAGTGACGTGTAAAGAAAAAGGTCTTGGAATTGTAACTTTATCTCTCTCTCTCTCTCTCTCTCTCTCTCTCTCTCTCTGTCTCAAGGACGCAGGATATGGAGTGAAGGAATGAAGCGATAACCAAAGTATGTAAGAAATATATTGAAGTATTCTATGAGATCATACCTGACTCAGCAGTTGGAAAATTAAATGTATTTTAATCAGCTGAATCTTAAAGAATCAGTAATCTATACTAGTGGGGTTTTGCAAATTCAAAGAAAGCAATAAATCATTATTTGTTTAAAACCTACGTAAGATAAACAGGTAGAGACGGGTTGACATCCTTTCTAAGTATAGAACCTGAATTGGACGGGAATATGTACAGCAGAGTCGACACCAACTCATATCATGGTTCGCTCCCAAATATATATATATATATATATATATATACAAAACTGTATGCAAGTATGTATGTATGTTTGCGTAAGTGACTATGTGTTTACCCATTCTGATTGAAGATCTAAAAAAAACGCCTCAAGGTTCACTTAATTATTTTCTAAATTTAGCTTAATTAAAGCAATACTCAGGATGCAATGAAGCCCTATTGATTGAATTAGGATTATTATTTAGGGGGGTGGTGTCCTCGGGTTCACAGAGCCATACTCATTAAGTTTTTTGTAGACTTGAAAAAGAGAAAACAAAGGCTACCTTAATAAGATTTCTAACTCATTTATATTTAAGAACACATGTTCGTTGAATGTTTGCATTTCAAGTCAACCCCCTGTGGGAAGTCAAGGAAGAAGAAACAGGGAGAATAAAACAAAGATTCACAGAGATCACGACAGACACAGTCAGACACCAACTAAAGAAAATGCCAAAACTGAAAGCCAGAGGTCCCGATGAAGTCCATGGATACTGGCTCAAAAACTTCAAGGCCCTACACCCACGAATAGCAGAACAACTCCAGCATTGTATCTCAAATCACCATGCACCCAAATGGATGACCACAGGAAGAAAATCCTTAGTACAAAAAGACAAGAGTAAGGGAAATATAGCCAGTAACTGCAGGCGTATCACCTGCCTACCAATAATGTGGAAGTTACTAACAGGTATCATCAGTGAAAGGCTATACAATTACCTAGGGGAGACAAACACTATCCCCCACCAACAGAAAGGCTGCAGAAGGAAGTGTAGGGGCACAAAAGACCAGCTCCTGATAGACAAAATGGTAATGAAGAACAGTAGGAGAAGGAAAACCAACCTAAGCATGGCATGGATAGACTATAAGAAAGCCTTCGACATGATACCACACACATGGCTAATAGAATGCCTGAAAAATATGGGGCAGAGGAAACACCATCAGCTTCCTCAAAAATACAATGCGCAACTGGAATACAATACTTACAAGCTCTGGAATAAGACTAGCAGAGGTTAATATCAGGAGAGGGATCTTCCAGGGCGACTCACTGTCCCCACTAGTCTTCGTAGTAGCCATGATTCCCATGACAAAAGTACTACAGAAGATGGATGCCGGGTACCAACTCAAGAAAAGAGGCAACAGAATCAACCATCTGATGTTCATGGACGACATCAAGCTGTATGGCAAGAGCATCAAGGAAATAGATACCCTAATCCAGACTGTAAGGATTGTATCTGGGGACATCAGGATGGAGTTTGGAATAGAAAAATGCGCCTTAGTCAACATACAAAAAAGGCAAAGTAACGAGAACTGAAGGGATAAAGCTACCAGATGGGAGCAACATCAAACACATAGATGAGACTGGATACAAATACCTGGGAATAATGGAAGGAGGGGATATAAAACACCAAGAGATGAAGGACACGATCAGGAAAGATTATATGCAGAGACTCAAGGCAATACTCAAATCAAAACTCAACGCCGGAAATATGATAAAAGCCATAAACACATGGGCAGTGCCAGTAATCAGATACAGCGCAGGAATAGTGGAATGGACGAAGGCAGAACTCCGCAGCATAGATCAGAAAACCAGGAAACATATGACAATACACAAAGCACTACACCCAAGAGCAAATATGGACAGACTATACATAACACGAAAGGAAGGAGGGAGAGGACTAACTAAGTATAGAGGGACTGCATCAACAGCGAGAAACAGGAGCACCCTGGGGCAATATCTGAAAACCAGTGAAGACGAGTGGCTAAAGAGTGCATGGGAAGAAGGACTAATAAAAGTAGACGAAGACCCAGAAATATACAGAGACAGGAGAATGACAGACAGAACAGAGGACTGGCACAACAAACCAATGCACGGACAATACATGAGACAGACTAAAGAACTAGCCAGCGATGACATGTGGCAATGGCTACAGAGGGGAGAGCTAAAGAAAGAAACTGAAGGAATGATAACAGCGGAACAAGATCAGGCCCTAAGAACCAGATATGTTCAAAGAACGATAGACGGAAATAACATCTCTCCCATATGTAGGAAGTGCAATACGAAAAATGAAACCATAAACCACATAGCAAGCGAATGCCCGGCACTTGCACAGAACCAGTACAAAAAGAGGCATGATTCAGTGGCAAAAGCCCTCCACTGAAGCCTGTGCAAGAAACATCAGCTACCTTGCAGTAATAAGTGGTACGAGCACCAACCTGAGGGAGTGATAGAAACGATCACGCAAAGATCCTCTGGGACTATGGTCATCAGAACGGATAGGGTGATACGTGCAAAACAGACCAGAAGTGATCTTGATTGACAAAGTCAAGAAGAAAGTATCACTCATTGATGTAGCAATACCATGGGACACCAGAGTTGAAGAGAAAGAGAGGGAAAAAATGGATAAGTATCAAGATCTGAAAATAGAAATAAGAAGGATATGGGATATGCCAGTGGAAATCGTACCCATAATCATAGGAGCACTAGGCACGATCCCAAGATCCCTGAAAAGGAATCTAGAAGAACTAGAGGCTGAAGTAGCTCCAGGACTCATGCAGAAGAGTGTGATCCTAGAAACGGCACACATAGTAAGAAAAGTGATGGACTCCTAAATAAAGCCCTTTTTATTTATGTTTATACTATTTCCTGTTCCAATTTCAACTCTTATCATTTTTTCTACAATTTTTTTCTCTAAACTTACACTAAAAGCCAATATGAAAATGCGATAAAGTCTCTCAATTTTTTTACCTATTTTTAAATTCTCACTTTCCACCTTATTTTTTTTTTATATTCTACGTCCCTCACTTTTGATCCTAACAGAAAGAAAAGAGGGAGAGAGAGAGACTAGTTAAGAACACAGTTTTTTTCATGTCCCCTTTTTTCGACCACACCCCAAACTCCATCAAGCATTTTTAAGGGAGGAAGGGAGGACAATCTCTAAAACATTTCGGAGGCAGGAAAGGTCCACATTTATATGTTTACTGGCAAAGTCCTCTATCCCGTCTGTTAAAGGTTCACTCTCCTCTCTACATAAAAACAGGTTATCGCGCATTTGGAACCTCAGATGTCCAAGCGCAGATGCAGTGCAGTTCTCCTAATATTCCAACAATTTTCTGACATTTTTATCTATTTTTTTAATCATACCTAATTTTGTTTTTCTCTCCTAATAACTAACTAGTTCCCCGTTGGCCGAGTGGATTCGCGCTCGGCTACCAATCCGGTGTTCAGAAGTTCGATTCTCGGCTCGGCCAACGCGGTACCAGAGGAATTTATTTCTGATGATAGAAATTAATTTCTCGATGTAATGTGGTTCGGATCCCACAATAAGCTGTAGGTCGCGTTGCTAGGTAACCAATTGTTTCCTAGCCACGTAAAAATATCTAATCCTTCGGGCCAGCCCTAGGAGAGCTGTTCATCAACTCAGTGGTCTGATAAAACTAAGATATACTTACTTCTCCTAATAACTGATCGGTTCTTCTTTCTGTATTTCATATTACCTTCTGTTACTTCTTACATACGTGTCTTCTCTATTCTTCTAATTGTATTGATAATGACACTGCCCTAAAAGAGGGACTCATTCCTAATAATAATAATACTAAAGCCCTCTAGAGTATTTATTTTCATTATTTACAACATGTAAAACAAAATTCCCAGGCATTCAAAATTCTCTCGTAACTCTCAGGAACCTCGGGCATCATTGTGACCCACTAGAACTGGAATACAAAATTTAGGCCAAAGGTCAAGCGCTGGACACCTATGAGGTCATTCAGCACTGAAGATAATGTTGAAATATGTGTTAGGAGAGGGTAGAGAGTAAGATGAAAGAAAGTGAATATGAACGAAGGTATAGCCACAGGAATGAAAGGGTTGAAGCTAGAGCCTACAGTGCATCGTGCTGGGTGCACTGACGGCACTAACCCCCCCCCCCCCCCCCCTTGGGCATTGTGACCAACTGAAATAAAGAACGAAAAACCGCCTGTGAGCAGTTGTGCTTCGTCAAGCAGAAAGATCCCAAAGAAGCGAAGTACCTTCATGGAATTATTATTATGTTTGTGTGTATGGTGTTTTGACGTTGCATGGAACCAGTGGTTATTCAGCAACGGGACCAACGGCTTTACGTGACTTCCGAACCACGTCGAGAGTGAACTTCTATCACCAGAAATACACATCTCTCACTCCTCAATGGAATGGCCGAGAATCGAACCCGCGACCACCGAGGTGAGAAGCAAACACCAAACCAACCACGCCACTGAGGCGCTGAATTATTATTATGCCACATTCCAGGAAACTGAAAACTTATCAAATCTATGTGGCAAGAGAGAAACGGAGTGTTGGTACTCTCGCAAAAACAAAGCTAGAAAAACAGGTAAGACCTCGTTGAGGAGTGTTTTCCGTACTATCTTTATTTCTCTTTATTCGTTTTTATAATTTGTTCACTTTTATTTATTCCTATTTATTCTCGGTTCGTTCGAAAAACCTGTTATTTCAATGAAGGGATTAAAAATAGTTTTTTGTTTAGCTTTCACGGTAGTTTTCTTTATAATTATTCATAAAATTATATTTTTTGATTGTTTGGGGGGGGCGCTTTTCTTTTCGCAAGAAAGGAACTACCGACCCCTCACTATGTAATTTTACTGGCATTAATTTTTTTATTTTTAATTCACGCATCGTACTTTACTAGTAATTTACAGTATATAAAAGTGAATAGACATAATCAATTCATTTCATGTCAAAACGCATTTTATATAAGTTTGTTTCCTCTTGCATTGTCTTGCTAAGACTTTGGTACTCTGGGATTCTACTAACTTTTTTTAAACTGTCACGGGTATTTAAACGTTTAAAAAAAAATGCATCATTTACAGTTTCCACGTGTTTCCACAATTTTAATCACTCTAGCCTTCATTTCTACCTGCCAGTTACCAACCATTTTTGTTTTAACTTAACATGAGCTCCGAGAAAAATGACTTTACACCTTTCACCTTTCCCGTTCCTCTGTCCACTTGTCCGTTCTTCCGCCACTTTCAAAAATTTCCCCCAAAAATATAAAAGTTTATATTGAAAACGCACCAGAGTAAAGTCACCGCTTTTGATTCTTTTTTTTTTTCGTATCTGTCATTCTCACTCTCCATCCTTTTATTATTATTATTTCCTCTGCCTCTGAGCCGAGAGGAATGAATGGACAGACTATTTAAGAAGAAAGAAGCCCATCTCTTTCATTCCCGTTTTTCCCGACCACACCCCAATCCCATCAAGGATTTTTAGGGAAGGAGGACAAGCTCTAAAACCCGAAGCCTTCCGATGGAGGAGACGTCCGTTTTAGAGTTCTTTTCGACTTTATCCCATATCCTCTGACGCTTAGTCTATTCCCTTTATATTCTCATGTTCATAAGGTTGTTCAATCGATTCCTGCAACACGACATAATCACGGGCGCACTCTAGGGTCTCTGTAACCTCCTCCGACTAACTACTCTTCACGTGGTGTTTAACCCAAAGGAGGAAATCAACATTAAATTTGGATATCTTTATCGAAAACGGAGAAATTCACACTCGACCCTTTTTAGGTCTAATTACATAATAATAATAATAATAAGCCCCACCAGACGATGCGTTTTAAACCCAAAGAAGGGAATCCAGCCCCCTTTTTGAATATCTCCTTCCGAAAATGGAGACGAGTCCGCCGCCACTTAGGAGTATAAATTCTTCAGCGAGATCATCCCACTCGCTGGAATTCGGATCGGGTCTCAAACATTTCCCCGATTCCGAAGATCTTTCAGCCTTAATTGGACAAGAGGGGAAATAGAGAGACTTGGAGAGGGAGAGGAAATTCAAAGGAAAATTTTGAACGGAAAAACGGATGGCCACAACGTTGAGAAATATGCAAAAATAAAACAAAATCAAATACAGCTTTAATCTTAAAATCAAACAGTAGAGTTGCAGACCAGGAAAATACCTGTTAAGCAGTTATAGCACAAATACTACGTGCAAATTTCGACATTCACAGCACTCGAAAATATAATTTAATTAAACTTAACAACATAAAAATGTTAATTGCTTATTAGACGCTCTCAGGCGGCACTTGAACACGTTATCATATCAATCATTTTTTTGTAATCTAATTTGCTCTCAGTTCACAATATCAATACAGACACAATTTCAGATGAGTCAGTTTTATACAACACGCGTAAACTTATTTAGATTGACACTTCATCACCCTGATCGCTAATATAATGGTGAAAAGGGACGTACGTGAATGGGGATCAGAGTGCATATGTATATATATATATATATATATATATATATATATATATATATATATATATATATATATATATATATATATATTCATTAAGCTATACGGATGTCCTTTATTATCCAATTCGCTCTATCTTGGAATTCATATACTTCCATATGTTACCCGAAGGGGAATTTTTCAATTGATAATAATTTTTGTCCTCTCGTGGATTCGAACCAACGCACTAAAATTCCCCTTCAGTTAACATATGAGAAAATGTATCAATACCGAGGTAGAGCGAATGGATATTAAAGAACACCTGTAGCTTAATGGATGTATATGAATCCCGGTGATGTGATGAAAATTCATATATATATATATATATATATATATATATATATATATATATATATATATATATACATATATATATACACATATACATATATGTATATATATGCGTGTGTGTAATTAAATTCTTCTATTAAAACAGGAATACGTCTCACAAAGTATAAAAGGACGCCAATTAAAACACTCTTGTTTAAAGCTAAGGACTATATTTCGGTGGATTGCCGTCCACCCTTATCAAGTAGTGAATAACAGAAGTAGTTACATATCTCCCCACTACATATTTCGCCCGATGTAATTACTTCCTGTCATTCAAACTACTTGATAAGGGTGGAGTCAGTCCACAAAAATACAGTCCTTAGCTTAAGCCATAGTATTTTAATGGGCCTTTTATACTTTACATATGTGTAGATATATATATATATATATATTATATATATATTAGATTATATATATATATTATATATTTGTATATTTAATGGTTGCAGAGGTATTTGAGTACGTGCCGCGACATACGAAGTTTTGCAATATTCAGCAGTTTCGCAGGTGGAAGATATGTGACTTGGCTGTCTGATAATTCACCACCTGCAGTACGGTCGCCATTCGGATTCAGCATTAACTCAGCGAGATCTCAGCTGCTCATTCTGTGCCATTCAGCATTGACCACCTGCACCGATTATTTGTTTGAAAGTGCTTTTACGTTGCATGGAAGCGGTAGTTATTCGGCAACGGGACCAACGGCTTTACGTGACTTCCGAACCATGTCGAGAGTGAACTTCTATCACCAGAAATACACACCTCTCGCTCCTCAATGGAATGGCCGAGAATCGAACCCGCGACCACCGAGGTGGGACGCCAACACCATACCAACCACGCCACTGAGGCACTACCTCATCTGGAGTTCCTCGAATACAGTGACAATTGAGCGGAAGTTGGCGGTAGCATGGAATTTTCTAGAAGCTCTTATCCGGTTAGAAATCCGGATTTTGTGTGTGCCAAGGCAACAGCTTGGATTCGTGTGCGCATTGCGTAAATCGCTAGGTACGAAGGGTTCTTGTGAAGGGTTAATGGTTAGTTTGTAAGCGCCAGAGCATAAGCACGTGATGGAACACTCGGGAATCGGGGTTCCCTTTTTGCTGAAAGGGTGCGTGTTGAACTTCGAAAGTATGTAACCTTTCCAAGTGTGAAAGTAGACAGATGTTTTGGAAATCTCAATCTCAGTAAGAACAGAGGAGCGTAGGTTAAGAGACCTCTTAACCTACTCTCTTTTTTTCCTACTGAGAGTGAGCTTTCCAAGTGTTTAACACAGATGATGATTATCTTCGCACTGATTATTTCTTTGTCATTCTCTAACATTTGTTTTATATGTATTTCTGTGTTATGAACTGGGAGGGTTCCGATTTTCTTTTAATGAAGATGGTTCCACTCTTTACAGATGTTTCGAAGTGGGTGGAAACCATAGTCAATCATAGCATATAGCCACCTAAAAATGGAACTTTTGACGAAATAGACTTATAAGGGAAGTTACGTGGAAATAGACTTGGTGGGAGAAGGGAAACAATTCCCACACATTATGTTTTCTTGCAACGGTTAAGTTTTGCTTTTAGGGGCGTGGCTTAGTGTGATCAGTAATCTATTTCAAGTATAATTTTGATTTTACTTGTTGTTAAGGACTTCGCAATCATAAACTTTCATATTTTGTAAATTAGGTATTTTTATTTAAACATGCTTAGGCGGTAGGAAACAGAGTTTTATGAAAGAAAGGGGCAAAGAACATGGAGAGAACAAAGAGAAGTCAGCTGAGAGAGAGAGAGAGAGAGAGAAGAGATGAGAGAGAGAGAGAGAGAGAGAGAGAGAATCTATATATAACGCATCTATTATATATAACGCATATATATAATTTTTTGTATTTATATATGTATGTATGTATATATATATATATATATATATATATATATATATATATATATATGTGTGTGTGTGTGTGTACACTGGGTTATAGTAACTGCCATAGCGGTTATAGTAAACTATTCATGCTTATATGTCCCTTAATATTTTTCTAGGCCACAAGAAAACTAGACAAAAGTAAAAAAACAACCAATATATAAGGATTATGACCCAAAACAATTTAATAAAAGCAAATTCAAAGAGGAAAATAAGATAGAGGCAAAAAAAAGGGCATAATGCCCTCTTCCCCCCCAAAAAAGGTGGTATGCCCAGCGGGCGCAATAGTAAATATTAAATTCCTCATAGCTGTCCACCGTAATCGGACGAGGTCATACAAAAAAAAAAAAAAAACCGCCAGGTGAAGGTGGTTACTTTTTTTTTTTTTTTTTTTTTTTTTTGAGCCTGCTGGGCTGAGATGCACCGAAAGCAAAAATAGGAGAAACGCATTCCACGACTTTTTCGAGTCAAAAATATTATATACTTTCTTTAATAGCTGGGTTTTTTAATTTGCGGAATATCTTTGAAGCTTAGATCTGTAAGTCAAGTGAATGGAAATATCCCCGACAAATATTCCATGCAGGCAGTTTGTCATTTTAAAGGATAAGATCCGGAGATAACATCGTAAAGGTTTTTAAGATACGCAACCGAGTTGCAGCAGAAACACACACGCGCACACATACACAAATAAATAAATAAATATATACATATATATATATAATATATATATATATATATATATATATATATATATATATATATACAAAGGTTTTTTGCCACGAAGGAAAAAAAGAAAAGGCGAGATAGCCGAGTAACTTTCCGTCCTGTTCAGACCCTTTACTAAGGACAGGACCGAAAGTACTCGGCTAATCTCGCTTTTTCATTTTTTCCTTCGTGGCAAAAACCTTTATTTATACATAGCATCACGTTTTATATACTTCCTGATCAAGTTATTCATATATATATATATACTTATCAAGCACGCATCCCAGTCCCCAGATATAGTAAAAACAACAACAACAACACTAATACTATTAGTTTTAATTGAAGAGGACCCAGACAGCGAGATGAGAAGCTTTTATTTGCATGTCACGAGAAAAGATAAACATAATTAAGAAGGGTAAATTATCCTTTATCATCTTTAGTTCTATTTATTCGTAATCACAGACCGCGTTCTTGGGCAATTTCTGGCACACAAAGATGGCAACATTTACTTTCTGCGCTTATCACATGATGACTATTCTGGTTGACTTCTTTGTGGTTCCCCCCTCTCACTCCCCCTCCCCCCCCCTAAACCCCACCCTCTCTCTCTCTCTCTCTCTTCTCTTCTCTCTCTCTCTCTCTCTCTCTCTCGCTCCTCTTCTCTCTCTTCTCTCTCTCTCTCTCTCTCTCCCATATCTTTACAACTGCAGTACATATACTCATGACAGAAAGTTGTTACGTGGTACAAACACCTATTCATCTCTACATCATACACACACAAACATATGTACAGTATACTAAAATTATATAATAGACCACCCGTGAGGGGAGGGGAGGGGAGGGGAAGTGAGAGGGAAGGGGGAGAGAAGGATGAGGGAAGGGGAGGGAAAGTGGGAGGGAAAAGGGGAGGGAAGGAGGACAGGGAGGGGGAGGGGGAGGGGGAAGGGGAAGGAAGAGGAAAAGGGTAGTGGAAGTGGGAGGGGAAGAAAGGAGGGGAAGTGGGATGGGGAAGGGGAGAGAAGGGGGAAGGGGATGGGCGGGGAGGAGGAAGGGGAGGCGGATGGGAATGGAGGGGATGGGGAATGGAATCGGTCCGTATTCAGTTCCTGGAGGTGAAGCAGAAGCGCTTTTCGTGCAAGAGCCTAACGCTATATCTTAGTGAAGCACCAACTTCCGTCTCCAGGAACTAGTTCCAAGATCCTTCAACTGGCCTGGGGAAGACCTGAACCACAAGGGCGAGGGGACCCAAGGGGCCTTAGGGAAACCATCCCTTTTGTCAGGGGAGGGACCTCCTCAGAGGCTGCTTCCCTGGAGGAAGGCAGGTTTCCTGCCAAGTTGGGAAACGGTCCTTGGGAGGACCTGAACCAAAAGGGTTAGGGGACCCAGCCACCCTAGGGAAGTCATCCATTAAGGGCATCTTGTCAGGGGAAGGACCTCATCAGAGGCTGCTTCCCTGGAGGGAGCCTTGTTTCCTGTCAGGCAAGGAATGCAGGCCTGGGGATAACTTGAGCCACAATGGTTAGGGGACTGAAGGCACCCTAGGGAAACCATTTCTTGAGGGAACCTTTATCTAAGGAAGGACCTCTTCAAAGACTGCTTCCTTGGAGGGAAGCAGGTCTCCTGCCAGGCTGGATACCGGGCTTGGGGAAGATCTGAACTACAAGGGTGAGAGAACCCAAGGTCCCCTAAGGAAACCATCACATAAGGCACCTTACAGACCTTACAGACCTTACAGTTCGTTCGGGTTGCCCCAGGTCCCTCAGTGTGAGGCGCCTCTAATGTCTACCAGAGAGTTGCTAGTACATCTTCCGGTATATTTTGCATCTTCCAATCTTGGATGGTCTGGGATGCAGTTTAGATATTTGTCGAGCTTATTCTTAAACACATCTACGCTCACTCCTGATATATTCCTCAGATGAGCTGGCAACGCATTGAATAGACGCTGCATTATCGATGCTGGTGCGTAGTGGATTAATGTTCTGTGTGCTTTCCTTATTTTTCCTGGTATAGTTTTGGGCACTATTAATCTTTAATCTACCTCTGCTTGCTCTTTCTGATATTTTTAGTTCCATGATATTTTCTGTTATTCCTTCTATCTGTTTCCATGCCTGAATTATCATGTAGCGTTCTCTTCTCCTTTCTAGACTATATAATTTTAAGGATTGTAGTCTTTCCCAGTAGTCTAGGTCCTTAACTTCTTCTATTCTAGCTGTAAAGGACCTTTGTACACTCTCTATTTGTGCAATATCCTTTTGATAGTGTGGGTACCATATCATATTGCAATATTCAAGTGGACTACAAACATATGTTTTATAAAGCATAATCATGTGTTCAGCTTTTCTTGTTTTGAAGTGCCGTAACAACATTCCCATTTTTGCTTTACATTTTGCCAACAGAATGGCTATTTGATCATTGCATAACATGTTCCTATTCATCATCACACCAAGGTCTTTAACTGCTTCCTTATTTGTGATTGTCTCATTATTAGGTCCCCTATATGCATATAGCTTTCCTTCTCTGTCTCCATAATTTATTGATTCAAATTTATCAGAGTTAAATACCATCCTATTTACCTCTGCCCAATCATATACTTTGTTAAGGTCTCTTTGTAGAGCGTTCCTATCTTCATCACAAGTAATTTCTCTACTTATTCTTGTGTCATCAGCGAAACTACTCACTACCGAATCTTAACATTACTGTCTATGTCTTCAATCATAATAACAAACAATATTGCAGCTAGCACCGTACCTTGTGGCACACCGGATATTACCTTGGTTTCATCCGATTTCTCGTCGTTTGCAATAACTATCTGTTTTCTGTTGTGTAAAAATTCTTTTAACCATCTTCCTACTTTATCTACGATATTGTGTTTTCTAATTTCTTTGCTGAATATATTATGGTCTACTTTGTCAAAAGCTTTTGCAAAGTCTAGATAAACCACATATGTTTCATTTACCGCTTTTCATATTTTTGA
Organism: Macrobrachium nipponense; assembly: GCF_015104395.2. NCBI lineage: Eukaryota > Metazoa > Arthropoda > Malacostraca > Decapoda > Palaemonidae > Macrobrachium > Macrobrachium nipponense. Next base: position 91,464 of record NC_087213.1, on the reverse strand, counting down.
ATATGTTCTCACGGTGGACTAACAGTTGGGTTTGTGTACTTTTTCCGGGTACGAAAAACCGTGTTGTCCTATATTAAACAAATTATTTTTTATTAAATGTTTCATAATATTTTTTCTTCATTACCCTTTCATACACTTTCATAATATGTGATGTTAGACTCACAGGCCTATAATTACTTGCCTCTAGTCTTGATCCACTTTTGAAAGTAGGGGTGATATAGCTAATTTGTGCTCATCATAATCTTGCCTGTATCTACACTTTGTCTTAATAATATTGCAAGTGGCTTTGCGATAGAATGAACTACTTTCTTTAACAAAATAGCAGGGACTCCATCCGGGCCTGGAGCAGCTCCATTTTTAATTTCATTAATTGCCTGCACAATATCAGCTTCATTAATTTCTATGTCAGCTAAATATTCACTATTTCGTCCCTTACTTCTATATCATTATCTTCATTATCTATTCTAGGGGTGAATTCTCTCTTATATCGTTCTGCCAGTATGTTGCAAATTTCCTTTTTTTCATTCGTTAATCTCCCTTCAATTCTCAGAGGGCCTATTTCTATTCTTCTTTTATTCATCTTCTTCGCATTATGAGTATAATAGTTTTGGGGTTTTGCTTGATATTTAATAGGGTTTTTTCTTCCAAGTCCCGTTTTTCATTTTCTTTTGATTGTATAATCTTTTGTTCTGCATTTTCTATCTTACTTTTTAGTTCTATAACTTTCCATGCATTTTTTTCTTTTGCAAGACCTTTTTTCCACTTTCTGATTTTCTGGAACAAGATCCTTCTGTCTCTTGTATGCATGAACTGATGTTTACTTTTCTTCTTCGGTATATATTTACCACTATTTTTCTCCAATATTTTTATATAATATCTCCGTATTTACCCTTATGTCATCACTTACGAAAATGTTATCCCAATCTTTGTTTAATTCTTCATTAATTTCTGACCATTTATATTTTTTACTGTAGAAGTTGTATTTTCCATATCCTTCCCACTTTTTCATTTCTTGCTTATCTCTATTTCACTTGCTTTGGAATGAACTGTTAATTCTAGACATTAAGTACAAGTGCTTAATCTAGATCCATTCCAGTTCCACAACTTGCACATCAAGTATCAATTTTGTCTTCCAGATCTATTGCAGTTTGTTTGTTTGTTTGGATGGTGTTTTAATGTTGCATGGAGCCAGTGGTTATTCAGCAATGGGACCAATGGCTTTACGTAACTTCCGAACCACGTCGAGAGTGAACTTCTATCACCAGAAATACACATCTCTCCCCCCTCAGTGAAATGCCCGAGAATCGAACTCGCGACCACCAAGGTGGCAGGCCAAGACCATACCGACCACGCCACTGAGGCGCAGATCCATTGCAGATCCATAACCAGCACATCGAATATCATTCTGATTCTTCTGGATCCACATCAAGTATCACTTGCTACTTCCGGATCCAATGCTTGATCCAT
>NC_087213.1:74997-84997 GCF_015104395.2 Macrobrachium nipponense | reverse complement strand
TAACACAAGACACAAAGTATAAAGGAAGAAATAAACAAAAATACGTTTGTAGGAAGAAACAGGAAAACTAATCCCAGAAAAAATACATTAAACAGGAAAAATTATCCCAGAAAATACGCATTAAAAATTAAAGTACCAGACAGAAAACAAAGCCAGATTTTCATCACTAACACCATCTTAGCTTTTGTCCCTGTCTGTCCCCCGTCCATCTCTCCAAGAGTGACGTCAGCAGAAAGGCCTATCCTTCTAAGAATTCCCAAAATCTAAGGAAGAAACCGCCTGGGACCGAGGAGTTTCGGTTAAGCCTTGACCATGTTTTTCTCGGTAAATATTATCTGAACTAAGGCCCATGATAGCGCGTGTATATATACTAGCTGACCAACTCGGCACTGCCCGGGAAAATTCTGAATTATAATTGATAAATCTCTCTCTCTCTCTCTCTCTCTCTCTCTCTCTCTCTCTCTCTCTCTCTCTCTCTCTCACTTTCCTGTTAAGAAAGTTGCTTCAGTTACATTGCAAAGCATTTGTGACATTTTATATTTCACCAATTTTCACCCAGCATTCCTATTGGGGCTGTATTTAGAACTGAAGGGCATCAGGAGTGTCTCTATTCATCCCAGCAACTTTGAAACTATGGATTACACACTAATATCTGTTATTTTTCACATTTTATTTTTCCCCCCTTCTCACTCCCCCTTTTTGTCGGGGGCTAAACTTTGAGTTAAAGGACAATGGGAGTGTCACTATTCATTTCAGCAACCTCAAAAACCATGGATTAGATACTGATATCTGTCATTTCTTATTATTTTTACATGACATCCCTTCCCACCTGCCCTAGTATCGGGGCTCAACTTGGACCTGAAGGGCATTGGAAGTGTCACTATTAATTTCAGCAACCTCCCTCAAAAACTATGGAATTTGACACTAATATCAGTAGTTTTCTGTGTTATTTTTACATGCCACTCCCTCACCACTTCCTTCTCATCCCCTTCTTATTGGGGCTGAGCTAGGAAACAATGGGCATATGGAGTGTCACTGTCCATCTCAGTAACCTCAAAACTATGGACTTCACACAAATATCTGTCACTTTAGGTTATTTTGACGTCACCCCCTCCCATTTCTTCTCACCCCCCTTCCTATCAGGGCTGAACTTGGACTTAAAGGGCATCGGGAGCGTCACCATTCATCTTAGCAACCTCGAAAACTAAGGATTAGGCCCTAATATCTAATATCTATCGCTTTCAATTATTTTCACATGTCACCCCCTTCCCACCCCCTTGTTATTGGGGCTGAACTTGGACTTAAAGGGCATTGAGAGTATCACATGCATCTAGGCGACCTAAAAAATTATGGATTAGACACAATTCATCCTTTTCCCACACATACCCACCTTTGGTGCCAGTGACATCTGTAATTAATTATTATATATAAACCAGTGACCTGGGTCATGGCATTAGGAGGGTTCTACGTGACCAAAGCACACCTTAGATTATGCTATGCGTTGTCTGCAGTAGCCTGATCTAGCTCAAAGCTTTGTCAACATTTTTATGTTATGATAACTTTGCACAACAACTTCCATGGGAAGAGGTTGACCTGTTAACCTACGCCGGAAACTTGTAACTTCCGAGCCGGCAGATACGTATGTGTTTTTATATGAATTGCTTAGATAGCTAATGTTCCGCTATCGACGCGATGCTTTAGAATGGCAGTTTCACGCCAACAGTCAAACATATCGGTCGTCCGACCGAGCTGCATCTCCTAGTATGGAGTTACAGAATAAAGTTGTTAACTTGTTCAACTAGCCTGTTTGAATCATCTCCTCTAGACAAGAAAGAACCTCTCTACTAAGATATCCAAGGAGATGAGAGGAACCAACATTACTTACGGATAACAGCCGTAAGAAAAAAACAAAAAGTCTATCGCCAAGCGATAAGACATTAGGAAAATGGTGGCAGCGAAATAAACGAAGAACATAATTAACAAGACCCATATCAGCCGACCGAAGGTCTACATGAACTAACTTCCACCTTCAACATCAAACGAAACAGAGGAAACGGGATCTTCAATCAACGCAACAGTTTATGAAGACGCAACTATGTCCTTCATCGAGAAGGAATACAAGCATTTAACACTGACGTTGAGCAACTGTTGTCACTTATCTTCGAGAATCTACACCGGACGAGAGCAGCATTGAACATCAACGGAAAGAAGAAAACAAACACAGGGAACATCACCCGTTCACGAGCACGGACGCAGACGTGGTACAGCTATACGCAGTAGTGCAAGGACGGAGGCTGTGACGTCATCAATCTTGGACTTCCAGAGCATCGTGCACCGAGAGAAGACCGTGACGTCATCACGACTTCCGACGCGAGACGTCATCCCATGTCAACAATCCTTCGCAATATAATCTGGAGCTAAGTACCATTTTTATCTATTCAGGTCTTTTCTCAGTGAAGTGTTTTGTTCATCAAGAGTCGATCGTCCAGTATTCTGGGTGAGTTGTTCGCCATATTAATCTTCCTTTCATTACAGAACCTATCTTCAACCACGAGGTTCTCGCGCCCGCAGATTAATTTTTTTTTCTTTTCTCGTTGTCATTAACCGTTTCTTGCAGGAATTCTCCGTATAATATTTTATCATATTATCTGTATTTTTGTATCTTTTGGGGGATTTTCATATTATTATAACACTTACTACAGTACATTGCTTATGCGTTACGTAGTGGTCGAGTGTACTCTTATAGATATTTTGATAGGATTGCAAGGAATAGAAGTGGTAAGAAAAAAGTGAAAGCCGAAATGGCAAACCACTCCGGCTGGCAACCCCAACGTGGTGACTCTCGTTAGCGCGAGGTCAGCGATCGTCCCTTTTCAAGGTCGGGTCAATGGGTTCCTGCCTCAAAATGTTGAGGCATGGATCTCATCTGTAGACGCTCATTTAAATGCAAAAGCATCACAGACCCAGCAGTACAATTACAGGAGGCCAAGAGCTTCGTAGACTTCGCTAAAGGCGACGCAATGCGTATCTCAGGGGGGTTTCTTTCCAAGAAGCGCTTACATGGGACGAGTTCAAAATAAGATTACGTGCCGTGTATGGGGGTGAAGAGGCTTTAGATGTAGTATTGGCTTTGAGAAATATCCTTAACCAAGCTCCATGACACAGCTCCTCTCAATGTGTCGAGCGGGCGGCGCTAATTGCCGACCGGCTAAATGAATATCAGGATAGTTTTATGTAACTCCGGGTGGGTTGCGGGTGATAACATCAAAGTGAAAGATTTTATCCGTTTGATCTACCTTACGTCTATCACTGTAATGTTGCCTGAAGCGTTAGTACGGTGTTTTGATAAAAAAATTGCAGCCCGACAGTACGGAATTAGATGTGTATAAACAAATCAAAAAACACATGTCTAAATGTACCGACCTAGATCCTTCGCTCATTCAAGTTTTTTGCAAAAAAATGAGAACAAACCACAACAAGGTAAATGTGGTACATATAATAACCTAAGTTGAGGGATGGTTTGTTATAACTGTAAACGACCAGGTCACATGATTTCAGACTGTCGGACGCGTTTTTCGTTTTTGTTCAATACACATAGTTCAACTCATTCATATAACCGTTTGCTACTCGAGGAATCAACAGACAAACGCTACAAACACGCAACCAGTTGCTAGTGCAAATAAAAAGAAGGGTCCTCAGTACTATAAGAAGAAACAACCAAACGGAAATTCTGCACAACAGCAGAAACAAACAAATCGTGCTTCAGGTACCTCTGTTCCTGGGCCGTCTAGCCAGAACTCGCAAGGCAAGCGAATTTTCAAGGGTGTGTGATAAACAAAACAAATACCACGTAGTTCACTCCAAGGGGGGAGAGGGCGATGTTGGGTCATCAATATCGAACATCTTTTGTATCAATAATCAGTTTAATCATTTATCAGATCATTGTGAGACAATTGATTTTCCTATGAAACACACGGCCGAATCAAAAAAATCTGTGCAGGTTCCCGTAGATTTGCAACAAATTCATGCAATTATTAGTCAAAACGAGTTGCGACCAACCTTACATGCAGTAAATTTGGACCATAAGTCATTCACTTTGTTCTTTTGATTCTGGTAGTCCACGTAATATAATGGATTTAAGGACTCATCATTTACTCTTTTCAAATTTCCCTATAGAAAAGTCCGGAATAAGGCTCTCAGGCATTGGGAATAATGAATTAAATGTTGTGGGCGTAACTCATGTAACAGTACAAGGTCGGTAAGCGCACGTTTGCTGATACCTTTGTCGTTGTACAAAACATTAATATGTATCCCGCAGTAATTATCGGATACCCGTCTATGGGCACTCAAAATATTATCTAGCACCTGCAAAACACGGCGTGTATATCAAAGGAAATTCTATAGGTCTTCAATACCCTAAAATCAGTTTTAGATAATAAAGAGACAGACAGAGTTGTCACTTACATTACGGAACCAATCACCTGTCTCATGAACAAGAAAATAATACAGGCAACCCAACAGAACTCTCGCTCACCCGTAATATCAGCTTGCACGCAAACTCTCGAACCTAACGTAACTTCAAATATATTAGTGCGTGTAAAAAGAACCTTGCCAGGATCTGAAACATTAATCCTTTCCGAAACTCTGAAAACACACGGATTATCCGTCACACAAGCCGTTTATACAGTCGGCTCACAACAAGCAATGTAATATCGAAGTCTGTAATCATTTGAATACCACTTTAGTAATCCACAAAATCAACATATCTTGGATGCCGAAGTTTAGTATAAACATCGCCATTCTTACCGTAGCTGAGATAAATCACGCTCAATCAGTCGCGGATGAAACCCTTTTGCAATCGATAAAGAACAAAATCATAAAGATATTCAAGAAGAAGAATTCAGCAGAAATTTTTGAATCTTTTAACTAAATATCATGATGTTTTTTCCACTACGGATGGAACCTTAGGAAAACGGATGTCATAGAACATCAATCAGGCTCAAGGACAACAGAAAAGTAATCTATGTACCTTCGTACACGGACTTCCTATGAAATTTCAGAATGAGATAACAGAGGAAGTAGGTAAAATGTTTAAGGAAGGAGTCATTAGGAAATCAAACAGCCTTATAATTTTCCGTTAATAGTAGTACCGAAAAAGATCGAACTTGGCGGATATGCGTAGATTTTCGTCGTTTAAACGAAGAAACAATCCCTGACAGATTCCCAGTACCATGTACCGATGATATCCTATCTTTACTAGGCCAGAATAAATATTTCACAAGCCTAGACTTACTAAAAGGATTTCATCAGATTCCGATGGAACAAGAAAGTATCCATACACTGCCTTCAGCACAGCCAGGGGACATTATGAATTTTTGCGTATGCCTTTTGGTTTACGTTGTGGCTCCTATAACTTTTACTCGTATGATAAACGTCGTGTTTGGAGACTTGTTGGGAGATATCCTACATGCCTACATGGATGACTTAGTAATCTTTTCCAACACATTAGAAGAGCATTTACGTAAATTGGAGTTAGTGTTACAAAAGGTTAAGGCAGCATATTTAAGGGTAAGATAAGTAAGTGTGAATTTTTAAAACAGAAACTAGTCTATCTAGGTTTCCAACGGTTTCTAGTGAAGGTCTTAAGTCGTTCCAACGATAAGGTGTCGGCTATCCGTAACTTCCGATACCTATTAACGTCAAGGGAATACAGCAATTTTGGGTGCAGCGGATACTATCGCCGCTTTATCCGCAATTACTCAATCATAGCCGCTCCCCTAACCGATCTTATAAAAAGGGCGTAGATTTCGTATGGTCTGAAATTCATCAACAGGCGTTCGATAAATTGAAAGATGAACTGTGTAGTTCTCTATCTTGAAATTTCCTGACTTCAATAAGGAATTTTTCATAGCAACAGACGCCTCAGACCTAGGAGTAGGTGGGGTATTGCTTCAACAATATGATAGACAGTTTTTCCCTATAGCTTTTTATTCACGTAAACTGAGACCTTCCGAAAGTAAATATGCAGTAATAGACAAGGAAGGGCTCGCTATTGTTAATTCACTCGTGCACTTTAAGTTCATAATATACGGTTATCCCGTCAAGGTTCTCACTGATCATAAGCCCCTAACCGACTTCTTTAAAGGCTTTAGTCACAGCCCCAAGCGAACTCGGTGCACATGATCATTCAGGACTTTGGCGCGAGGATCGGGTATTTACCTGGGAAAGCAAATATCATTGCTGACGCATTATCACGCAACCCCTCTTCATCTGTACCGAGCCATTAGCTGAATTAATAGATATCTCAACCTCCATGCCCGTTGTTAAAACTATATCCGAACAGGAAGATCTGGGCTGGAGTGCTGAACTATTACAGACGGAACAAAGAAAAGATCCGCAAATAGAAAAAATCATCATTGCGTTAAACGGAAATCCGAAGGAAAAAGAATACCTAAAGTATAAGCAGCAGAATTATATCCTACAGGAAAATATCCTGTGTAGATCTGTGACGAGGAAAACCCGCAACACACCGCAGTTGAATAACAACCAGGTGGTGGTGCCTATCTCACTCATACCCACTGTCTTAAAGTGGTTGCATGAAAATCCACTGCACGGACATCCGGGTTTATACCTTGATGTCACAGAAAGCAAATCCTTATTTTTATTGGCATACGATGCTTAGAGATATAAAAAGCACATAGCAAATTGTCGCACTTGTCAAAAATACAAAGGGCACACGAAGACACTGTCAGCCTAGGGGCTTACCCCGTGCCAAATCAAACCCTTTGAAAGAGTACATTTAGATTATTAACAGGATTTTACGAGTCAGACAGAGGAAATAAGCACCTCCCTAGTAATTATAGACGCTTTGACTCGATATACAGAACTTATAGCGCTTTAAAACAAAAACCGCGGTTGAGTGCGCTAGGAAGTTTTACGAGTGCTACATTTGTAAACATGGGAATTCCACACATCATTATCTCAGATCGGGCGGGGAGTTCAATAATCATTTCCTTAACTCCTTGTGCGAATTCCTTAGTATAAAGAAAATCAATACCATGATCTATCACCCAGAGTCTAATGGGCTAGTGGAAAGGGCAAATCGTAATTTTAAGGTTTAAACATTTTAAGGGTCACCTTAGGGGGGGCAGATCCCAACTGGGACATTGCCATACCTGCGGTACTAAGCACACTTAATCACTCGTATCACGTGTCTATTAAAATGGACACCGCACGAGGCACGTACGGTATCCCGGCCCGAACGCCTTTCCACATCTTAAAGCCTACAACTAATTTATCAAATCCTCTAAAGGATGTTTATGGATGCAAGCATAAGTCGATATAATATAATTCGTAAGAATTTAGAAGAAGCACAGATCATAATGAAAAAAAATCATGATAAAATAGCTAAGCCAACTAGAACATATGCCGTGGGCGATCAGGTATACATACAAGTATACGTGCGTAAAGGTTTAAATTATAAACTGACACCTAAGTTTGAAGGCCCGTTTAACATTTTAGAAAATTTAACGGCCAATAGAGGTTAGGGTTCAAAATGTATCCAAAAACCCACTGATGTGAGAATAGTCCCATTGGCACATATCAGAATCTAAAGAAAGGTAGATGGATGGAGTGAGGGAAAAAATGGTTGTATTTATGAAACTTGTATAATAATTTATATATATATATATCTATTAATCATATTGTATGTAAACCTATTCTTTTACGCGAGTTATTACATCTGTTTTACTCATTGCAGGTTTTCAAAAATGAATCTGTTATTGTTGGGAGTGATATTGTGTATTCAGACATCTTTGTTGTATGGAAAGAGTGCTGGGGACTAAAGACATAGAATTTAATCATGGCTCGATTATCGAGAGAATCGATGATGTATCATCGTGTCAAGTAATATTGTTATCGAGGTAGATATGCATGCTATTTTCCTACCTGAAGATGACGTCCTTAACTTAAAAGAATGACCTGATGAGGTTTGGTATTTTCCCTTAAGGAAATGCATGAACGTAATTTTCATGCTAACTCAGAGATTTCACTAGCTCAAACGCTAAGCGTCGCAGAAAGTTGTCTTATGACATACAAAATAAAACCGCCGAGGCAGAAGAACTCGCTCGTGACCTGCTGATGTGGTCTGTGCGGCAATACTCTTGAACGCCGCAACCCGCTTATTCTAGCTGGATTAAACATCTTAGATCAGTTGCGAATCTAGGCTTAGGAATCTCAAATCGCCTCAAGATAAATAATCAAAATAAAAGAATTGAGTTTTTGCAACACAAAACGGAACTGGCCTTATCAGAACTTCGCAGCCAGTTATCTTCGATCATCAAATAATGAATATCGTTAATGAACATTCAAATAATATTCGATCAGGTCATGGAAGTTCAACATTTGCTGGCTACTTTAGCTTACTATAGTTTCGAAAATAGATCATATCCGTGTGAAAATATCACATTTTATTGAAAGTCAAAAGATTACGTAGAAGCAATTACGTTAGCAACAAAGGGTGTGTTATCTCCTCACCTCATGCCGATAAAAGATCTGACGTTAACTTTAGAAAACGGACGGGAGAAGCTAGGTTATTATTCCTTTATTGGATGCCCATAAAGTAGAATTCTATTATAGCCTAATATCAGTCAGCGTAGAAAATTATAGAATTATGATCACGATTCCTTTTGATTCTTCCGATGCTTGGCAATCATACAAAATAGCACCGTTTCCTACTTTTATGACGAATAACTCAAATCCAGTAAATATCCAATTTAACAGGGCATGTACTGATTCTTCTGATAAGAAATCATTTACAGTCATTAAAGACTTAGATAAACTCACTCACTGTTCAGAAGCCATGAATAATAAAATTTGTACAGCTGACTCTTTTGAATTCTATCCTATATCAACGGATTCATGTGAGTTAGACATAGTGCTAAACGGCTCTCTCTCTCATACAAGCGAAGGTTGTCTGGGGAAACTTTATCCCTTTTACGGTAATAAATTCAATTACAGGAGAATAATGGGTCCTGGATCCGTTATGATAAGGCCGGATTCGACGTCGTGTGTCCGGACACATCCACCGCCCATGCCCCTATCTTCGTAGCAGCCGATGGTTGTACGGGGACATCTACAAATTATACCGTCAGAGGGGTCACACGATAATACGTGAGAAGGCGTATTTCGCGAACTACACGTGGGCTACAACAATCATCCCCATCAACTACCTCTCCCATACAACGCGCGAGTAGCTCATCGTCTGACGCAACTGGCTGAGATGACCCACGCGTCATCGACTTATGCAGGTGGAGAACATCTTCGCTACTACATTCTGCTAGCCGTGTTCACGTGACGGCCATATTGGTTATCGCCGTCAACATCTTTGCTTGGCGTAGGCTGAGGCGTAAACAGAAGGATCTCCAAGGGAACGTTACTGGCCCGTCTGGATGACGTACCCGTTAAACTCAAGTCGTTTGCGTTTAGGGCCGCCTGAACCTGGGCCACTTCAGTTCGTGCCTAGGGAATTGTCTGGAATTTGTGTTGTGTGTGAAAAGCGGTCCGTATGCTGGCAACAATGTAGGACAAGAAAAGACTCACGCCTTTGCATTTGAACAGTTAAAGTATCTCCAGGGCGCCTAATAAATCATTATAGCCCAATATTATACATTAATATATTCCTAAGGTATTTTTCGGGCACCTAATAAAATATCAGCCCTATATATTGAATTTCTGCAGAATTTACATTGTTATACTATTATACAATTATATTTATCTATTATAAAGAGTGACAATACTCTTTAACAATTATCCATGATCATGCTATAATCATTATTTAGTAACCATTATTCTTAATCAGGTTACATGTTATCATATTAATCATGTATACATGTTTTTGATTTTTACCATTTTATTATTTTTGGGTACATAATCATTATTATTACCAACATGGATCTATATTTTCCATGCATTTATCTTTGTTTATGAATGTCAACAAGGG
>NC_087213.1:62497-72497 GCF_015104395.2 Macrobrachium nipponense | reverse complement strand
TCTCTCGACATCCTTGAGATTATATTAACGTAACGTAAATTGGTCACTCGTAACTTGAGAATTTCAAATTTGATATTTCTTAGAGTTTAGTTAGTGTTAAATAGTGTTTTTTGTGGAATTTGAACAAACATTGTTGTTGTAACGGTGCCTGATTTTTGTGAAAGTGTAAAACAAGACTGCAGCAAAGAAGTTGGTATACCAAAAAGGTAGTGTGTCATATTTTTATTAGTTGCAACTAATAACTAATAATGGATAGGAACTGTGGTTAACTAATAATGGATAGAAACAGTGGTTAACTAATAACAGATAGGAACAGTGGTTAACTAATAACTGATAGGAACAGTGGCTTCGTAAAAACTGATGGTTACAATGTTTTGAGTGAAAAGATTTACACTTTTACACATTGCAAATTTTTTTTTTTTGTATTTGTTTCATTTTGTGCATTTTTTCATTTTCTTGTTGAAGTGTGCCTTTTTATTTTGATACTGTCCACATTTTTCTGTATTTTCATTTGCATTCACAATTTAATTGACTTAGTTATTTTCATTGCTTAATCATTGCACATTTAATTAAATTTAACACTTGTGAATTAATTTGCATTTACTTAGAATCTTTTCAAGTTTTTATTATTGTTAGCACTTATGAATAAATTTCAAATTTTCAATTTTCTATTGCCTAACACGTTTGAATTTCAATTGAATTAATTTTCTTGAATTTTGTTTTAATTTTACTTAATTTAATTCAAGAATTAATTAAACTTTACTTTGTTTTCAAGTAACAGTAATTTTCCCTGATATTGTGAATTTCACTTATAAACTTTGAGTTTAATAATAAATTTTTGTATTTAAAATTTTTGTAAGTGTTTTTATTTTTATACCAGTATATTTGCATATGATTATGATTATGTTAGGTAGAAACATAGAGTGGTGATTAATCTGTTTTCCTTCAAATTTACTTGAAGTGACTTAGAAACCAGGGAAGTACTTAGACTTTTAAAGTTGTTGATGGAGTGATGCCCTTTGATTATTTGATTAATTTAATTACTTACAAGATTACCATCACACCTGTTTCGATGAACTTAGTCTGATTTTCTGCAATACTGGTAAGTTGTTAAGGAATCACTGTTTGCCTTTAGAGTATTCAGTCATTTAATACCTGTGATGGAGAGGGTTCAGGTACCTGGCTTTTGTGAGGTAACAACTGATGAATGGTAACCAGAAACTTGGCACTTCTATATATATATATATATATATATATATATATATATATATATATATATATAGAGAGAGAGAGAGAGAGAGAGAGAGAGAGAGAGAGAGAGAGAGAGAGAGAGAGAGAGAGAGAGAGAGAGAGAGTCGTCTACCAGCTTTTGGCAACCATGCATTGTCGGTCTGTAAACTCTAAACCCAGAAATGGAGGTATACGTATGTATATTTGTCTACATACAAGCAGAAACTCCGCATTATTACTAGTTGCATTCTGCTTGCATTACAACAATGTTGCAAGTACCATCAACAACAGAAGCTTGCCTGTTTTTGTCGGTCTCTACACTTAATTATAAATTAATGTAACTGACGCATGTATTTGTACGCATTCACGAGTGACAACAAGTATCATTTTACATCAAATATCATTCTGATTTCGCTCGAAATCAACATCTGGCAGAAGGTAAGTTCAGACCAAAGACGGGGTCTGTATGAAGGAGTAACATAAATACCCTATTAAAGAAACGATATGTTATTGGACACATAGCGATGAAGCGACAGTGACCAAAAATTATACAATTTTTTAATGATTAAGATTTTATTTTAAAAGCTTGACCCACTGATTTGTAAACATAATCTACACATTGGTTGGATGGTCGTCACTCATTTGAAATTTGTATCCGAGGTTTCTCTCCTTTGAACCGCTCCCCAAAGGAGTTGCCTTGGCAACCGCCGGTCAAGTACAGAGTCGTGAAGAAGCGGTAACGAGCCCAAACCAGCTATTTCACCGCCTAAAGAGAAAATTTGCAAGCGTTCGGCGAGATAGCTTCACGCTTTGAGTTCGTGAAGTTTCTGATTTGGTTTTTAAAAAAAATGACTAGATGATGGACACAAGGAGAAGAAAATGAGATGTGGAAGATTCCTGACGTGGGGAAATGTGCTATGTATATCTAATAATCTGTCTGTCTATCTATATAGATATAGTGGCTGACCAACCGGCGCTGGCTTGGAAGTCTGAATGACAACCAATAAACTCTCTCTCTCTCTCTCTCTCTCTCTCTCTCTCCAAGACTCCGTCGCTCTTTCCCAACACCAAACTTCCCTCCCTAACAACTTTCCGCCTCCCTACCTATCTCTCTCTCTCTCTCTCTCTCTCTCTCTCGTCCTCCTCTCTCTCTCTCTCTCTATCTTTCGTCATCCCTCCTCCCCCACACCAAATCTACTCTCTCTCTCTCTCTCTCTCTCTCTCTCTCTCTCCTGTTAAGATAGTTTTGCTTCAGATATTATTACCCACCATTTTTGACATTATATATTTCACCCATTCTTACCCCACCCCACCCCACCCCTACATTCCTATTGGGGCTGAACTTGGACTTAAAGGGCATTGGTAGTGTTACTATTCATCTCAGCAACCTCAAAAACTATGGATAGGCACTAATATCTGTCGTTTTCGGTTATTTTTTGCATGACACCCCGTTCCCACCCCCGCCTCCTTGAGTGCTAGTAATGTTTTAAACCCCTAGTATTTTTTCCTAAATAGTAAGTGATATGCATGCCAAGTTTTTGTTGAAATTGCTCAATGCATTTCAGAGTATGCTGAAACACACGCACACACATGTATACTACTTACATCCATACTATATATATATATATATATATATATATATATATATATATATATATATATATATATATATATATATATATATATATATATATATATATATATATATATATATATGTATATATGTATATATATATATATATATATATATATATATGTATATATATATATACATATATATATATATACTATATATATATATATATATATATATATATATATATATATATATATATATGTGTGTGTGTGTGTGTATGTATATATATATTATATATTTACGTATGAGCCTGGCCTTAAGGGAACCCAAATACGTAAAGGGAAATATTTTAGGGAAAAATGCAGAATAACTTACCTTAAAGGATTGATTGAAATATGTTACTCTATAATAAGGTCGCCATTGAAAACCCAGCTGATAAATCTACAGTATACATTTATTTATACGAGGCTGTTAAATGGCCTGGAGAAAGAGTAAATACCAGCTTGTCCACACGGGGATCACTCTTATCTCTCACAAGGGGAGAGCTGGCTAAAATAAGATTGACGTATACACTGGATTTCAAAATTATTCATATTATCTTGCATTAAGGCAGCACTTGCGAAGAGACTTGAACACGTGACTCAGCCGAACTGGAAAAATTCCCAGATTAGACACACATGAATTAAAGATTTCTTGCAAAAGTTAGTTATTCCATTTTATCTAACACACTGGGGGAAAAGAACTCTAGTATTTAACTGAGGTATGAAATGACTTAATTTGTCTGGGACGATCACAAAAGGGAGACATGCGGCCACGAGGCAGTGAAAGGAACAAAGGGATGTTCATTTGAGAATTAGGAGTTCGAATTGGAAAATGAAATTCAGTTTACTGGACTCGAAGGGAAAGGACTGGCAATATGCCAGTAGCGCCGTGGTAGCCATAATGGGAACGCTGGTTGGGCAGGACGTGTGTCCTGGGTCACCGACTCGAGTGGACTGAGGCCGAATGCAGGTGTGATTCATGGGGGAGGGGATGGTTTCAGCTTATCCCTCCCCCCCAATAGCAGGGCATCCTGGAAACAGAACATACGGCCAGCGAAGGGTTCACAGGAAAAGGAGCTTAGAAGTAGGCCTAATAAGTACCTAGCTACCTACACACTTCCCTTTGGGATACGTCCCTAAGGAGTAAGAATTTTCCTCCCCCGCTCTAACTGCAAATTCCTATTTCTGGCTTGCGTTTATCCTTTGAAGTCAGCTGATTAGGGGAAAAAGGCTGCTTTTCTAGAAATAAAATAAATTAAATAAATGCTGGAAAGACGAGGCGATCGATCAATGTAACAATATATATATATATATATATTATTATATATATTATATATAATATATATATACATGTATATGATATATACATAATATATATATATATATATATAATATATATATATATATATATATATATATATATATATATATATATGAGTCTTACACATCACCGTGATTCATATATCACGAGAGGTGGTTAAAAGCGCTTCACTGTACCCACGTCCCTGAATTCTTGGTTCGTGGTTACTGCTCATGAGCCAACGAATTTCTTAACTAAAAATTCCCCTTCGGTTAACATATATGATATGAAATTAATTAATTCCAAGGTAGAGCTATTAGATATTAAAGGATATTTGTAGCTTAATGTCTGTATATACATACATACATACATACATACATATATATATATATATATATATATATATATATATATATATATATATATATATATATATATAATATAGATAGATATATATATACATACATAATATATAGTATACCTATACAGTCTAAATATGTATGTATATATAAAATAAAATATATATATATATATATATATATATATATATATATATATATATATATATATATATATATTCATTAAGCTACAAATATCCTTTAATATCTAATTAGCTCTACCTTGGAAATTAATAATATTTTCATATCATATATGTTAACCGATAGGGGGAATTTTTAGTTAAGAAATTCGTTGGCTCATGAGCGGGAAAAACGGCGAACCAAGAATCCAGGACGTGGGTACAGTGAAGCGCTTTTAACCACCTCTCGCGATATATGAATCACGGTGATGTGATAAGACTCATTATATATATATATATATATATATATATATATATATGTATTATATATACATGTATTTTACCAGTGTATGCAAGAGATATTTCATACGAAATAACTTAGCCAAAAAAAATCCTATTTCCCAGTAACAAGAGTGCAGTGACTGGAGTTATCCAAAAGAAAAAAACTACGAATAAACATTTTCATTTTCAGAAGATTGAAAAAAAGAAAGTCGAAGGTCCACTGAAGGCGCCGCTTTTCAAAGGAAGGAAACTCATTGGTTCCCGGATTTAGAAAAAGGATGTAAAGGGAAACCCAGTTACACAGTAGGATATCAGACAGAGAAGAAGAGAGACTGCCTCTACAGAATAGGAGAATTGTGCATTATGTGCGTGTATGTGTATATTGGTATGAAAGTATTTATGTCTGTAGATACACAGATATATATATATATGTATATATATATATATATATATATATATATATATATATATATATATGTGTGTGTGTGTGTGTGTAGTATGTGTGTATACATGCATACATACTTTCATACCAATATACACACAGTACACACAAACACACACATATATATAATATATATATATATATATATATATATATATATATATATATATATATATACACACACATATATATATACATATATATATATATATATATATATATATATATATATATATATATATATATATATATATGATATATATATATATATATATATATACTATATATATATATATATAAACAGCCAGAAAATCGTCAACAGAGGAAAAAAGTCATTAGGACCTATTTATTTTGATTGAAAAAAATACAAATTCATACAATAGTATGTAAAAAATACGTGCTGGTTATCACATTATCACAAAAATTTAATGACAGCTAAGCAGCATATCTTATATCACATCTTATAAATACTTATCTTTCACAATAAAATTATATGGGTCTAAACGCTAACTTCCCTATATTAACGTTTCATGGGCATTTCAAATCTGGGTCTTTTAATTTCTCAGGGTGGCCCAGCACGTGACCCACGACGTTACTGGGTACGGTAATCTATCCCACATCAATGTGACCTCATGAACAATAACACTCTATCGTACCTCAGTCTTTATCAATGTCCATATATCATTTCGGTTTCCGAGTACCGTAAGCCGCCTTCGACAGAATTCCCTCATCTCGTAAGAACCTCTTGGTGAATCGACGCTAAGTCGACGAAAGAGTATCGAAGCTGTAGCAAGACTAATAAAACCACTACTTTACCGCCCGAAAAACAAAACCTATTTCCACAAAAGTAAGCATTGGTTTTTTTTTTTTTTTTTTTTTTTTGGACAATCTCTGTCGGCTTTATTTTGGAGGTACCGAGATATGTGGAGTAACCATAAAGCCTGTAAAAACAATAAAACAGAATGTGCTAAAATCTAGCTCTCTCTGTCTCTACATACATATATGAAACAGAAAAATAAAGATAGGCGAAAATCTGGTAATATTCTAGGAATATGGAAAGAGCAGAGAGAGAGAGAGAGAGAGAGAGAGAGACGAAGGAGAGAGAGTTCACCAAAACGACGTGAAAACCGAAGGGTGAGCAGCAAACTGAAATGTCTGTTTGTGCAACACCCTTAGACCTTACAGTTCGTTCGGTTGCCCCAGGTCCCTCAGTGAGGCGCCCTCTAATGTCTACAGAGAGTTGCTAGTACATCTTCCGGTATATTTTGCTCTTCCAATCTTGATGGTAGGATGCAGTTTAGATATTTGTCGAGCTTATTCTTAAACACATCTACGCTCACTCCTTGATATATTCCTCAGATGAGCTGGCAAACGCATTGAATAGACGCTGCATTATCGATGCTGGTGCGTAGTGGATTAATGTCCTGTGTGCTTTCCTATTTTTCCTGGTATAGTTTTGGGCACTATTAATCTACTCTGCTTGCTCTTTCTGATATTTTTTAGTTCCATGATATTTTCTGTTATTCCTTCTATCTGTTTCCATGCCTGAATTATCATGTAGCGTTCTCTTCTCCTTTCTAGACTATATAATTTTAAGGATTGTAGTCTTTCCCAGTAGTCTAGGGTCCCTTAACTTCTTCTATTCTAGCTGTAAAGGACCTTTGTACACTCTCTATTTGTGCAATATCCTTTTGATAGTGTGGGTACCATATCATATTGCAATATTCAAGTGGACTACGAACATATGTTTTATAAAGCATAATCATGTGTTCAGCTTTTCTTGTTTTGAAGTGCCGTACAACATTCCCATTTTTTGCTTTAACATTTTTGCCAACAGAATTGCTATTTGATCATTGCATAACATGTTCCTATTCATCATCACACCAAGGTCTTTAACTGCTTCCTTATTTGTGATTGTCTCATTATTAGGTCCCCTATATGCCATATAGCTTTCTTCGTCTGTCTCCATAATTTATGATTCAAATTTATCAGAGTTAAATACCATCCTATTTACCTCTGCCCAATCATATACTTTGTTAAGGTCTCTTTGTAGAGCGTTCCTATCTTCATCACAAGTAATTTCTCTACTTATTCTTGTGTCATCAGCGAAACTACTCACTACCGAATCCTTAACATTACTGTCTATGTCTTCAATCATATAACCAAACAATATTGCAGCTAGCACCGTACCTTGTGGCACACCGGATATTACCTTGGTTTCATCCGATTTCTCATCGTTTGCAATAACTATCTGTTTTCTGTTGTGTAAAAACTTCTTTTAACCATCTCCTACTTTATCTACGATATTGTGTTTTCTAATTTTCTTTGCTAATATTATGGTCTACTTTGTCAAAAGCTTTTGCAAAGTCTAGATAAACCACATCTGTTTCATTTCCGCTTTTCATATTTTTGAATATGTTCTCACGGTGGACTAACAGTTGGGTTTGTGTACTTTTTCCGGGTACGAAACCGTGTTTGTCCTATATTAAACAAATTATTTTTTATTAAATGTTTCATAATATTTTTCTTCATTACCCTTTCATACACTTTCATAATATGTATGTTAGACTCACAGGCCTATAATTACTTGCCTCTAGTCTTGATCCACTTTTGAAAGTAGGGGTGATATATGCTAATTTGTGCTCATCATAAATCTTGCCTGTATCTACACTTTGTCTTAATAATATTGCAAGTGGCTTTGCGATAGAATGACTACTTTCTTTAACAAAATAGCAGGGACTCCATCCGGCCCTGCAGCAGCTCCATTTTTAATTTCATTAATTGCCTGCACAATATCAGCTTCATTAATTTCTATGTCAGCTAAATATTCACTATTTTCTTCCCTTACTTCTATATCATTATCTTCATTATCTATTCTAGGGTGAATTCTCTCTTATATCGTGCTGCCAGTATGTTGCAAATTTCCTTTTTTTCATTCGTTAATCTCCCTTCAATTCTCAGAGGGCCTATTTCTATTCTTCTTTTATTCATCTTCTTCGCATATGAGTATAATAGTTTTTGGGGTTTTGCTTGATATTTAATAGGGTTTTTTCTTCCAAGTCCCGTTTTTTCATTTTGCTTTTGATTGTATAAATCTTTTTTTCTGCATTTTCTATCTTACTTTTTAGTTCTATAACTTTCCATGCATTTTTTTCTTTTGCAAGACCTTTTTTCCACTTTCTGATTTCTGGAACAAGATCCTTCTGTCTCTTGGTATGCATGAATGATGTTTACTTTTCTCTTCGGTATATATTTTTCCACTATTTTCTCCAATATTTTATATATATTTCTCCGTATTTACCCTTATGTCATCACTTACGAAAATGTTATCCCAATCTTGTTTAATTCTTCATTAATTTCTGACCATTTTATATTTTTACTGTAGAAGTTTGTATTTCCCATATCCTTCCCCACTTTTTTCATTTCTTGCTTATCTCTATTTTCACTTGCTTTGAATGAACTGTTAATTCTATGACATATGGTCTGAAATACTCGCACTATAAACTATTATTTCTTTAACATAATTCATCTCGTTCACAAATACTAGGTCTAAAGTATTTTCCTTTCTTGTTGGCAGGTGATTTATTTGTTGAATGTTGTATTCTAGTAGCATATCTAATAGCTTTTCAAATTGCCTCTTATCTTCTGCACTACTATTATCTCTTTTTTTATATGTATAAGTACAACCACAATCTCCTATTCGTTCATTTCCATTCACGAAAGGAAAGTTGAAAGTCACCAGATAGGAGAATAGTCCCAGTCCTTGTGATTTCTACATATATCCATCCAATTTTTCAATTATTAAGTCAAACTCTTTAGTATTAGGAGGTCTATATATTACTATGTTCATCAATTTTTTCTGATTCAAATTCTACCGCTATTAGTTCACATTCTGAGTTACTATATTTCTCATATATTTTTCCTTGTTTTTTGTCTTTCCCATATATTGCGGTTCCCCCTTGATTCCTATTTTTTTCTATCTGATCTATAAGTTTGGAACCCTTTTATTTGATCATCATTCCCAGTCTCTTGGGAATACCAGGTTTCACTATATTCATTATATCTATTTTCTTTTCATTTTGGGTTAGTTCTTCTAAGTACTCTATTTTTCTTTTTGAGTTACTCGTGACTAAACCCTGCGCATTCATCACTATGATGGTTTGCGTGTTTTCTCCTTCATTTAATACTGGTAGTAATAAGGATTTTCCCTGTCTCTTTCCTGTTCTGGTATGTTGTTCTTTTTTTCATTTCCAGAAATTCTGACATTAAAAAAATCCAACTTTCCATAATATTTGATCTTCCTTCATCATAATTATTCATTTTGTGTCTGAATCTGCAATTTTCTCCGTTTCTGCAATATCCTCTTGCATAATAAATACAGTTATTATCTCTTGAGTAGAATTTCGGAGCTGATGCTTTGAAATTTTTTGCTGACACCTCTGCATATCTCATTGGTGGTTTGCTTTTCTCTATTACCTGATATTCTTGATTTCTCTCTTTATTTGTTTCTTTCTTATTTGGATTTTATTACTTGGTTGGTTATTTATTTGATTATGATTCATGGCTACAGGGTGCATATATTTGCATTTTTTGTCGAACTTACATCCTTTCC
>NC_087213.1:52500-55000 GCF_015104395.2 Macrobrachium nipponense | reverse complement strand
AAGTGTAGAGACCGACAAAAACAGGCAAGCTTCTGATGGTACTTGCAACAGTGTTGTAAATACAAGTAGAATGCAACTTGTAATTATGCGGTGTTTCTGCTTGTATGCAGACAAATATACATACGTACCTCATTTCTGGGTTTAGAGTTTAGAGACCGACATTGCATGGTTGCCAAACGCTGGTAGACAACTCTCTCTCTCTCTCTTTCTCTCTTTATATATATATATATATATATATATATATATATATTATATTAATATATATAATATATATAAATATATATATATATACAATATATATATATATATATATATATATATATAATATATATATATATATATATATAATAATATATATATTTTGTTACGAAGTGCCAAGTATCTGGTTACCATTCATCAATTGTTACCTCACAAAAGCCAGACACCTGAACCCTCATCACAGGTATTAAACGACTGAATACTCTAAAGGCAACAGTGATCCCTTAACAACTTACCAGTATTGCAGAAAATCAGACTAAGTTCATCAAAACAGGTGTGAGGTAATCTTGTAAGTAATTAAATTAATCAAAGGGCATCACTCCATCAACAACTTTAAAAAGTCTAAGTATTTCCCTGATTTCAGAAGTCTAAGTACTTCCCTGGTTCTAAGTCACTTCAAGTAAATTGAAGGAAAACAGATTAATCACCACTCTATGTTTCTACCTAACATAATCATAATCATATGCAAATATACTGGTATAAAAATAAAAAAAAAAACTTACTTACAAAAATTTTAAATACAAAAATTTATTATTACACTCAAAGTTATAAGTGAAATTCACCAATATCAGGGAAAATTACTGTTACTTGAAAACAAAGTAAAGTTTAATTAATTTTTGAATTAAATTAAGTAAAATTAAAACAAAATTCAATAAAGTTAATTCAATTGAAATTCAAAAGTTAGGCAATAATTGAAAATTTGAAATTAATTCATAAGTGCTAAACATAATAAACTTGAAAGAATTCTAAGTAAATGCAAATTAATTCACAAGTGTTAAATTTAATTAAATGTGCAATGATTAAGCAATGAAAATAACTAAGTCAATTAAATTGTGAATGTAAATGAAAATACAAAAACATGTGGACAGTATCAAAATAAAAAGGCACACTTCAACAAGAAAATGAAAAAATGCACAAAATGAAACAAACACAAAACACAAAAATTTGCAATGTGTAAAAGTGTAAATCTTTCCACTCAAAACATTGTAACCATCAGTTTTTACCAAACCACTGTTTCTATCAATTTAATATTAGTTAACCACTGTTCCTATCCGTTATTAGTTGACCACTGTTCCTATCCGTTATTAGTTAACCACAGTTCCTATCCATTATTAGTTATTAGTTGCAACTAATAAAAATATAACACACTACCTTTTTGGTATACCAACTTCTTTCTTTGCTGCAGTTTTGTTTTACACTTTCACAAAAACCAGGCGCCGTTACAACAACAATGTTTGTTCAGATTCCACAAAAAACCCTATTTAACACTAACTAAACTCTAATAAATATCAAATATGGAATTCTCAAGTTACGAGTGACCAATTTACATTACGTTAATATAATCTCAAGGATGTCGAGAGAGAGAGAGAGAGAGAGAGAGAGAGAGAGAGAGAGAGAGAGAGAGAGAGATCTGAACGCCTCGAGTATCTGAGATCTAGTGAAATACTTCTCCCTTGCGGAAGCTGGACAGGGGAGACACAAAACGTTTTTGGGACCATTCTTTCTAGAAACTTCGAAATCTTACGCAATTTTACATACAAAATGTGTCCTGCACGTGGCTTTGATAAAAAACGTACATGTATGAGACCAGTCTGTTAAAAAAAAAAGACACGTACTCGCTTCGATCGACTGAAGCAGAAGCCCCTTATCACACATGATGACAGATTCCCAAAACACAAATTAAGGCTAGAGCTCGCTTATCAAACGTGTTGACAGATTAGGAAAAACAACTCTAGCTTTGAACAGACAAAGATATTCTCTCTCTTTCTGCATTCTACGTTATATATATATTCTTTTACAACATGTAATGCGAAATCTGAACACACATTTTAAAACATCCTATCTCTAAGCTATCTAGGCATCTGAAAAAAATGTTGTAAATTTCAATTCTAACATTTTATACAGTCACAGAGGAGATATATGCATTTTGAAAGAAGCAATATATGATATATATATATATATATATATATATATATATATATATATATATATATATATGTGTGTGTGTGTGTGTGTGTGTGTGTATACTATATACTTTGCTGGTACAAGCTAATGAATGACAGAACTTGCTCTCTCTCTCTCTCTCTCTCTCTCCTGTAAGGGGCCTGGTTTGTTTGTTTTCACCTCTCCTAACCTCATGAATACCAAAGCTTTCTTCCTCTAAAACTCTCACCTCTTCTTCTCTCTTCCGCTTTCTCTCTCTCTCTCTCTACATAGGGTTTGTTTTTCTTCTCTCTCTCTC
>NC_087213.1:40000-50000 GCF_015104395.2 Macrobrachium nipponense | reverse complement strand
ATAGATATTAAATATTAGGGCCTAATCCATAGTTTTCAAGGTCACTAAGATGAATGGTGACAATCCTGATGCCCTTTAAGTCTAAGTTCAGCCCTGATAGGAAGGGGGGTGGGTGAGAAATGATGGGAGGAGGTGACATGTAAAAATATCCTAAAGTGACAGATATTTGTGTGAAGTCCATAGTTTTCGAGGTTACTGAGATGGACAGTGACACTCCAGATGCCCTTTGTTTCCTAGTTCAGTCCCAATAAGAAAGGGATGAGAAGGAGGTGGTAAGGGAGTGGCATGTAAAAATAACACAGAAAGCTACTGATATTAGTGTCTAATCCATAGTTTTTGAGGGATGTTGCTGAAATTAATATGGACACTTCCAATGCCCTTCAAGTCCAAGTTGAGCCCCGATACTAGGGAGTGAGAAGGGTGGGAAGGGATGACATGTAAAAATAATAAAAAATGACAGATATCAGTACCTAATCCATAGTTTTCGAGGTTGCTGAGATGAATAGTGACACTCCCATTGTCCTTTAACTCCAAGTTTAGCCCCCGACAAAAAGGGGGAGTGAGAAGGGGGGAAAAATAAAATGTGAAAAATAACAGATATTAGTGTGTAATCCATAGTTTCAAAGTTTCTGGGATGAATAGCGACACTCCTGATGTCCTTCAGTTCCAAATACAGCCCCGATAGGAATGCTGGGTGAAAAGTGGTGAAATATAAAATGTCACAAATGCTTTGCAATGTAACTGAAGCAACTATCTTAACAGGAAAGGGGGAGAGAATGAGAGAGAGAGAGAGAGATTTATCAATTATAATTCAGAATTTTCCCGGGCAGTGCCGAGTTGGTCAGCTAGTATATATACACGCACTGTCATGGGCCTTAGTTCAGATAATATTTACCGAGAAAAACACGGTCAAGGCTTAACCGAAACTCCTCGGTCCCAGGAGGTTCCTTCCATAGATTTTGGGAATTGTTAGAAGGATAGGCCTTTCTGCTGACGTCACTCTTGGAGAGATGGACGGGGGACAGACAGGGACAAAAGCCAAGACGGTGTTAGTGATGAAAATCTGGCTTTGTTTTCTGTCTGATACTTTAATTTTTAATGCGTATTTTCTGGGATAATTTTTCCTGTTTAACGTATTTTTTCTGGGATTAGTTTTCCTATTTCTTCCTACAAACGTATTTTTGTTTATTTCTTCCTTTATACTTTGTGTCTTTATGCCTTCTTTTATATACAGTTATTTTTTGGTTGTCATTTTTCACATTTATATCTTCAGATTTATTTATTTTGTTTATATTTCTTCCTTTACTATTTTCTCTTACTTTTCTTTATTTGTGATTTTCCCTCTTTCTATTTCTCTCTTTTTCTCCCACAGCTTTTTTCGCATCACCTGGTTTTCCTGATATTCTCGATATTTCTCTCTCTCTCTCTCTCTCTCTCTCTCTCTCTCTCTCTCTCTCTCTCTCTCTCTCTCTTTCTAAGCTTTTTTCGTAACACCTGGTATTCCTGGACCCTCCATTCTCATCCCCAGAATCAATGAGTCTTTCGCTTTCTGAAAGGCCTCCGTGGAAAGTTAAACCCTCAAAGGCCTTTTGAGAAATTCCTTGGCCATGTTGGTTTTTCCTTCTCCCGGAAAATAAACGACTGTTTCTTTTTTCTCTTCGATAGATTTCTTTGTGAGTTGTGAGATAAAAGATTCTCTTTAGCGACCAGTGACCAAGACACAAGTCCGAACGATTGAAGGCAATAAGAGATGGAAGGAAGGAAGGAATAACGTTTCAACTTCTCGTCGACTCTCCTGACTTTTCAGGTTCGACGTCACGAGTGAAGATGAAAATAAATGAATCTATAAGCACTGACTAACCTCACACGGTACACTGTAGGCAATACTCAAGGTTCTTTGTAGCGTCCCTTCGGGCCATAGCTGCAACTCCTTTCGTTCTTTTGACTGTAGCTCCGTTGTTATTCTCCTTCTCCCGTCTGGTATTCATCAACCATCTTCTAACGTTTGTTCCATAGTGCAAGTGCGAGGTTTTCTTTCTGTTACACCTCTTAAATCTTTAATCTTGTTTTCCCTTTCAGCGTTGAATGACCTCATCATAGGCCCCAGCGCTTGGCCTTTGGCCTAAATTCTAGATTCTGTTCAATTCCTATTTGAATTGTGTTAACTCTTCGGCCTTTTGGAATTCGGGAGAGGCAGGATAATTTAAACGAAAACGCATGAAAATAGGAAAATATATATTTGGTTTTGTTAGCAGCGAAGGCCAATGTAAAAAGGAAAATGCAAAACTAGACATTTGTCGATACACCTCGACACTTATTTAATTGCCTTTGTGCGGTACTGATGTAAAAATGGGCACGGGGCCATTTTTGCAATTCCTGCTGGCAAATAAAAGTTACCTCCTGCCTTTTTGCTTTTATCTGGCGCGGAATTAAAAGTGAATTTGTTATACGTTGCAACAGAGACACACGAATTCTGACAATACTCATTTGATTTCGTATTTCGTCAAAGTTATTCTGTGAGAAGGGGAATGATGATTATATATAATAACGGAAGTTTGCATGAACACTTCATTTATTTAGAGAGTAGGTCCTTGTAGACAACAGTCATCATGGTTCATATTTCATATGCAAAATTGTTTTCAGTAAGTGCTTCTAGTTTTATCAAAAGTTTCAAGTGGAGGAATCTCATTCTTCAACGTTTGGAATAATTCCACCCAGTGGGAATCATATTCTGCATACAGAGCTTCATTTTAATATAATCTCTTTTGAAGTACTTTGTATATACATAGATTAGCACATATCAAAGTTTCTAGCACTTTCTGGAGAGGCACTTTACTTGTCCAAAGTAGAGGTTAAAGAAACATTATATGATCTCAAATTATAGTTTTGCACAGCTAGTCTAATAATCTGGCAATTTAAGAAGGGGTATCGACTATTTGAAGCAGAAGGTGTATAGTTAACTATATAAACGAAATGCTTTATAACACTTTCATATCCTTTGTAATCTGATGGACTAATATACATAAGGGAATTTTTATCGTGATGTGCAGTGGTTTAGTTTCGTATCAGTAGGTAATAACAGAATGCATTGAATGGAATGCAATATAAAATTTAGGCCAAAGATCAAGCGCTGGGACCTATAATGAGGTCATTCAGCGCTGAAACGGAGTTTGAGAGAAAAAAGGTCACAAACGTGTAACAGGATGAAAACCTCGCAGTTGTACTATGCATCAGTTGTTAGGAGAGGGTGGAAAGTAAGATGGAAGAAAGAGAATGTGAATGAAAGCACAGTAAAAGGAATGAAAGGGGTTGCAGCTAGGGTGCCGAAGAGACGCTGCTAGAACCTTCAGTAATTCCTACAGTGCACCGCGTGATGTGCACCGAAGGAACTACCTTCCTACGGGGGAAACTGCTGATAAATTCCAAGTGAAAACATATTGGAAATTCCTGTATTTGGCAGTCGGAATTGGAACCAATTGGTTTCCTGTCAGTTTTGTACAATGATGCAAAGGATAAGCATTACTGAACTTTCTGAAACAGTTTTTTTTTTGCATAATCTCTAAAAGAATTCTGATGAAAAATATACCGTGTAAAATGGCTAATTATAAAAAACCTTTCTATAATATTCGAACTAACAGAAGTATGGAATTATTAGGGGCCACTAACTTGAAATTCGAATTCCCAACGAATATAGAGTTCGTTTGAAAGACGTAAGAGAAGGTCATAAGAATTACAAGAAGAAGAGATGAGATTTTAGAAAAGAAGAAACAGATCAACTAATTAGGACACAAATAGATGAAATTGTAAGTAATTCATTAAATGATTTGTATAGCTCTCTTATAATTAATTCGTCATAATTTAATTTATTCGAAATCATCACCATCCATTTTCTCTCTCTCTCTTCATCTCTCTCTCTCTCTCTCTCTCTCTCTCTCTCCTTCTTCTTTCTTTCTTTCTTTCTTTCTTTCTTTTTTCTTTCTTCTTCTTCTTCTTCTTCTTCTCTTTTCTCTCTCTCTCTCTCTCTCTCTCTCCTCGTCCTTCTTCTTCTTTTCTTCTTCTTCTTCTTCTTCTTCTTCTTCTTCTTCTTTCTCCTCCTTCCTTCCTCTTTCTTCTTCTGCTCTCTCTTCTCTCTCTCTCTCTCTCTTCTCTCTCTTTTTCTTTCTTATTTCTTCTTCTTTCGTTATTCTTCTTCTTCTTCTTCTTCGTCTCTCTCTCTCTTCTGTCTCTCTCTCTCTCTCTCTCTCTCCTCCTCTTCTCTTCTTCCTCCTCTCTTTCTTTCTCTCTGTTTCCTCTCTCTCTCTCTCTCTCTTTTTCTTCTCTTCTCATTTTTCTCTTTTCTCTTCTCTCTCATGCTCTCTCTCTCTCTCTCTCTCTCTCTCTCTCTCTCTCCCTCCTCTTCCTTCTTCTTCTTCTTCTTTCTTCCTCCTTTCTTCTTCTCTTTCTTCTTCTTCTCTATCTCTCTCTCTCTCTCTCTCTCTCTCTCTCTCTCGCATCTCTCTTCTCTCTTTCTTTCTTTTCTTCTTCTCTTCTTCTTTCTCTTCTTCTTTCTCTCTCTCTCTATCTCTCTCTCTCTCTCTCTCTCTCTCTCTCTCTCTCTTCTTATTCTTTCTTCTTCTCCTCTCTCTCCACTTGAAGAATTCACTCCTGGAGATCCGGAACCTCATTATCAACTAATTTCCGGTGTCAATTACCATATCCCGATCTTGATAACATCACTAATGAGTCTGAGACACAAAAGAGCATTAATAATGCGTTTCTCTGTCTTCTTTCACGCAATTAATCTCGGGTCACATTCACAGTTGGTGATCCATTGTTCTCCAGCAATCATTCATTACTTATTTATTAAGTGTTAAGGTTAGGTACTCAATTTTGAAGAACATTTACCTTTAATCATATTTTGCAAATGATACTTTCTTTTGATCATATCCACTGTAATGAGTTTCATTTAATTGATTATTCATTGTTATGCAATTATTTATTTAGGTACTCATTGTAAATGAATATGTTAATGCAATTATGTTTTGGAAATAACGTTTTATATTGATTAGTATCACTTTAATGAATTTCCGATTTCTCAGAGTTCCATAGAGACATATTTGATGTTCTTCATTTGAACTCTACTCCTTTTTTAGTATTTAGTGATTGTAAATGCTCCATTATATATTTTTAGCTCGTTAACAAAAGAATAGATAATATTTATAGAAGGAATTGAAATATAGTAGCAATTTGTAAGTTCCGAATTATTGTAAGTGGAAGGACTTGAGAAATAATTTCCAAGTTTCACAATATTAAAAAAAACGGAAGTACATAGCTAAGTATGAGGTATAACTTAATTCTTTTTTATATCTTTCAACATGAGGCATCAAACTAAACCAGAATCTATCGAGAAATAATTATTTTTATTATATCTATCGATATAAGGCATCAAATAACTGCAAAATTATTTGCAGTTTCTGCAACAACAACATTGCTCCATAGAAAAAAAAAAATGTTGGAAATCGGGGCCAGATATTAAAGTCGGGGTTTTGAAAATTGTTTTTATTAAAACCGGGTCAAATATTAAAAATGGAGCCTGGTACACACACTCTTGTACCCTAGTACTTCACCAGTTATGAATTCACCTTTGTTAGACCTATTGTGTTTTTTCACTAGATACCTCGAAATGTTCCTGATGGAATCCAGTGAAGTTTTCCAGATTGGCAGATTGTGGATCTGGAGTGGATCTTGGATGAAGTGAATGAACTGTAATTAAATTTTCTGGAGTTGCGGATTATGGATCAGCAATGATCAAGGAAGAATGAAATTAAATTTTCTTGATGTGCAGTTTATGGATTTGCAATGGATCTGGATGAAGCAAATAGTACTTGATGTGCTGGTTTTGGATCTGCAATGGATCCGGGAGCAGCGAATGTGTGAAGCAAATAAAATTGAATTTTCTGAAGGGTGGGTTATAGATCTGGAATGGACTTGGATGAAGCAAATGAACAGAAAGTGAAATTTTCTTGAGCTACAGGTTATGGATCTAGAATGGATATGGATGAAAAAAATGAATTTAAATTTTCTGGAGGTGCGGATTATGAGTCAGTAAGGGACAAAGCAAAATAACATGAAATCGGAAATATTCAGAATGTGCAGGCTTATGAACCAAGTCCCTGGATCCGGAAGTTAGCAATGTGAATTCTTGATGTGGATTCCAGAAGAATCAGAATGATATTCGAAATGTGCTGGTTCTGGATTCTGCAATGGATCTGCGCCTCAGTGGCGTGGTCGGTATGGTCTTGGCCTGCCACCTTGGTGGCCGCGAGTTCGATTCTCGGGCATTTCACTGAGGGGGGAGAGATGTGTATTTCTGGTGATAGAAGTTCACTCTCGACGTGGTTCGGAAGTTACGTAAAGCCATTGGTCCCATTGCTGAATAACCACTGGCTCCATGCAACATTAAAACACCATACAAACAAGCAAACAATCTGTAATAGATCTGGAAGACAAAATTGATACTTGATGTGCAAGTTGTGGAACTGGAATGGATCTAGATTAAGCACTTGTACTTAATGTCATAGAATTAACAGTTCATTCCAAAGCAAGTGAAAATAGAGATAAGCAAGAAATGAAAAAGTGGGAAGGATATGGAAAATACAACTTCTACAGTAAAAATATAAAATGGTCAGAAATTAATGAAGAATTAAACAAAGATTGGGATAACATTTTCGTAAGTGATGACATAAGGGTAAATACGGAGATATTATATAAAATATTGGAGAAAATTGTGGATAAATATATACCGAAGAAGAAAAGTAAACATCATTCATGCATACCAAGAGACAGAAGGATCTTGTTCCAGAAAATCAGAAAGTGGAAAAAGGTCTTGCAAAAGAAAAAAATGCATGGAAAGTTATAGAACTAAAAAGTAAGATAGAAAATGCAGAACAAAAGATTATACAATCAAAAGAAAATGAAAAACGGGACTTGGAAGAAAAAACCCTATTAAATATCAAGTCAAACCCAACTATTATACTCATATGCGAAGAAGATGAATAAAAGAAGAATAGAAAATAGGCCCTCTGAGAATTGAAGGGAGATAACGAATGAAAAAAAGGAAATTTGCAACATACTGGCAGAACGATATAAGAGAGAATTCACCCCTAGAATAGATAATGAAGATAATGATATAGAAGTAAGGGACGAAAATAGTGAATATTTAGCTGACATAGAAATTAATGAAGCTGATATTGTGCAGGCAATTAATGAAATTAAAAATGGAGCTGCTGCAGGGCCGGATGGAGAAGTCCCTTGCTATTTTGTTAAAGAAAGTAGTTCATTCTATCGCAAAGCCACTTGCAATATTATTAAGACAAAGTGTAGATACAGGCAAGATTTATGATGAGCACAAATTAGCATATATCACCCTACTTTCAAAAGTGGATCAAGACTAGAGGCAAGTAATTATAAGGCCTGTGAGTCTAACATCACATATTATGAAAAGTGTATGAAAGGGTAATGAAGAAAAATATTATGAAACATTTAATAAAAAATAAATTTGTGTTAATATAGGACAACACGGTTTCGCCCTACCCGGAAAAATGTACACAAACCCAACTGTTAGTCCACCGTGAGAACATATTCAAAAATATGAAAAGCGGAAATGAAACAGATGTGGTTTATCTAGACTTTGCAAAAGCTTTTGACAAAGTAGACCATAATATATTAGCAAAGAAAATTAGAAAAACACAATATCGTAGATAAAGTAGGAAGATGGTTAAAAGAATTTTTACACAACAGAAACAGATAGTTATTGCAAACGATGAGAAATCGGATGAAACCAAGGTAATACCGGTGTGCCACAAAGGTTACGGTGCTAGCTGCAATATTGTTTTGTTTATTATGATTGAAGACATAGACAGTAATGTTAAGGATAGGTAGTGAGTAGTTTCGCTGATGACACAAGAATAAGTAGAGAAATTACTGTGATGAAGATAGGAATGCTCTACAAAGAGACCTTAACAAAGTATATGATTGGGCAGAGGTAAATAGGATGGTATTTAACTCTGATAAATTTGAATCAATAAATTATGGAGACAGAGAAGGAAAGCTATATGCATATAGGGGACCTAATAATGAGGACAATCACAAATAAGGAAGCAGTTAAAGACCTTGGTGTGATGATGAAATAGGAACATGTTATGCAATGATCAAATAGCCATTCTGTTGGCAAAATGTAAAGCAAAAAAAAAATGGGAATGTTGTTACGGCACTTCAAAACAAGAAAAGCTGAACACATGATTATGCTTTATAAAATGTTTGTAGTCCACTTGAATATTGCAATATGATATGGTACCCACACTATCAAAAGGATATTGCATAGAGAGTGCTACAAAGGTCCTTTACAGCTAGAATAGAAGAAGTTAAGGACCTAGACTACTGGGAAAGACTACAATCCTTAAAATATATAGTCTAGAAAGGAGAAGAGAACGCTACATGATAATTCAGGCATGGAAACAGATAGAAGGAATAACAGAAAATATCATGGAACTAAAAATATCAGAAAGAGCAAGGCAGAGGTAGATTAATAGTGCCCAAAACTATACCAGGAAAAATAAGGAAAGCACACAGAACATTAATCCACTACGCACCAGCATCGATAATGCAGCGTCTATTCAATGCGTTGCCAGCTCATCTGAGGAATATATCAGGAGTGAGCGTAGATGTGTTTAAGAATAAGCTCGACAAATATCTAAACTGCATCCCAGACCATCCAAGATTGGAAGATGCAAAATATACCGGAAGATGTACTAGCAACTCTCTGGTAGACATTAGAGGCGCCTCACACTGAGGGACCTGGGGCAACCCGAACGAACTGTAAGGTCTGTTAAGGTCTGTAAGGTGCCTTATGTGATGGTTTCCTTAGGGGACCTTGGTTCTCTCACCCTTGTAGTTCAGATCTTCCCCAAGCCCGGTATCCAGCCTGGCAGGAGACCTGCTTCCCTCCAAGGAAGCAGTCTTTGAAGAGGTCATTCTTAGATCTAAAGGTTCCCTCAAGAAATGGTTTCCCTAGGGTGCCTTCAGTCCCCTAACCATTGTGGCTCAAGTTATCCCAGGCCTGCATTCCTTGCCTGGCAGGAAAACAAGGCTCCCTCCAGGGAAGCAGCCTCTGAGGAGGTCCTTCCCCTGACAAAGATGCCCTTAATGGATGACTTCCCTAGGGTGGCTGGGTCCCCTAACCCTTTTGGTTCAGGTCCTCCCAAGGACCGTTTCCCAACTTGGCAGGAAACCTGCCTTCCTCCAGGGAAGCAGCCTCTGAGGAGGTCCCTCCCCTGAACAAAAGGGATGGGTTTCCCCCTAAGGAGGCCCCTTGGGTCCCCCTCGCCCTTGTGGTTCAGGTGTCTTCCCCCAGGCCAGTTGAAGGATCTTGGAACTAGTTCCTGGAGACGGAAGTTGGTGCTTCACTAAGATATAGCCTTAGGCTCTTGCGCGAATAGCGCTTCTGCTTCACCTCCAGGAACTGAATACGGACCGATTCCATTCCCCATCCCCTCCATTCCCATCCACCTCCCCTTCCTCCTCCCCGCCCTTCCCCTTCCCTCTTCTCTCCCCTTCATTACCCACTTCCCCTCCTCTTCCCCCCCTCCCACTTCCACTACCCTTCCTCTTCCTTCCCCTTCCCCTCCCCCTCCCCTTCCCCCTCCCTGTCCTCCTTCCCTCCCTTTTCCCTCCCCTCCTTTCCCTTTCCCCTCCCCTTCCCCTCATCCTTCTCTCCCTTCTCCCTCTCACTTCCCCTCCCCTCCCCTCCCCTCACGGTCGTCTATTATATAATTTTAGTACACTGTACATATGTGTGTGTGTATGATGTAGAGATGAATAGGTGTTTGTACCACGTAACAACTTTCTGTCATGAGTATATGTACTGCAGTTGTAAAGATATGGGAGAGAGAGAGAGAGAGAGAGAGAGAGAGAGGGTGGGGGTTTAGGGGGGGAGGGGGAGTGAGAGGAACCACAAAGAAGT
>NC_087213.1:25000-35000 GCF_015104395.2 Macrobrachium nipponense | reverse complement strand
CCGATCCGAATTCCAGCGAGTGGGATGATCTCGCTGAAGAATTTATACGGCGGACTCGTCTCCATTTTCGGAAGGAGATATTCAAAAAGGGGGCTGGATTCCCTTCTTTGGGTTTAAAACGCATCGTCTGGTGGGTCTTATTATTATTATTATTATTATTATGTAATTAGACCTAAAAAGGGTCGAGTGTGAATTTCTCCGTTTTCGATAAAGATATCCAAATTTAATGTTGATTCCCTCCTTTGGGTTAAACACCACGTGAAGCGTAGTTAGTCGGAGGAGGTTACAGACACTAGAGTATGTCGTGTTGCAGGAATCGATTGAACAACCTTATGAACATGAGAATATAAAGGGAATAGACTAAGCGTCAGAGGATATGGGATAAAGTGGAAAAGAACTCTAAAACGGACGTCTCCTCCATCGGAAGGCTTCGGGTTTTAGAGCTTGTCCTCCTTCCCTAAAAATCCTTGATGGGATTGGGGTGTGGTCGGGAAAAACGGGAATGAAAGAGATGGGCTTCTTTCTTCTTAAATAGTCTGTCCATTCATTCCTCTCGGCTCAGAGGCAGAGGAAATAATAATAAAAGGATGGAGAGTGAGAATGACAGATACGAAAAAAAAAGAATCAAAAGCGGTGACTTTACTCTGGTGCGTTTTCAATATCAACTTTTATATTTTGTGGGGAAATTTTTGAAAGTGGCGGAAGAACGGACAAGTGGACAGAGGAACGGGAAAGGTGAAAGGTGTAAAGTCATTTTTCTCGGAGTTCATGTTAAGTTAAAACAAAAATGGTTGGTAACTGGCAGGTAGAAATGAAGGCTAGAGTGATTAAAATTGTGGAAACACGTGGAAAATGTAAATGATGCATTTTTTTTAACGTTTAAATACCCGTGACAGTTTAAAAAAAATTAGTAGAATCCCAGGGTACCAGAGTCTTAGCAAGACAATGCAAGAGGAAACAAACTTATATTAAATGCCTTTTGACATGAATTGAATTGATTATGTCTATTCACTTTTATATACTGTAAATTACTAGTAAAGTACGATGCGTGAATTAAAAATTTAAAAATTAATGCCAGTAAAATAACATAGCGTGGGGTCGGTAGTTCCTTTCTTGCGATAAGAAAAGCGCCCCCCCCCAACAAAAAAATATATAATTTTATGAATGATTACAAAGAAAACTACCGTGAAAGCTAAACAAAAAAACTATTTTTAATCCCTTCATTGAAATAACAGGAGGTTTTTCGAACGAAGCGAGAATAAATAGAAATAAATAAAAGTAAACAAATTATAAAAACGAATAAAGAGTAATAAAGATAGTACGGAAAACACTCCTCAACGAGGTCTTACCTGTTTTTCTAGTTTTTTTGTGTGAGTACCAACACTCTGTTTCATAGATTTGATAAGTATTCAGTTTCCTGGAATGTGGCATAATAATAATTCAGCGCCTCAGTGGCGTGGTTGGTTTGGTGTTTGCTTCTCACCTCGGTGGTCGCGGGTTCGATTCTCGGCCATTCCATTGAGGAGTGAGAGATGTGTATTTCTGGTGATAGAAGTTCACTCTCGACGTGGTTCGGAAGTCACGTAAAGCCGTTGGTCCCGTTGCTGAATAACCACTGGTTCCATGCAACGTCAAAACACCATACAAACAAACATAATAATAATTCCATGAAGGTACTTCCCTTCTTTGGGATCTTTCTGCTTGACGAAGCACATCTGCTCACTGGCGGTTTTTAGTTTTTTTATTTCAGTTGGTCACAATGCCCAAGGGGGGTTAGTGCCGTCAGTGCACCCAGCACGATGCACTGTAGGCTCTAGCTGCGACCCGTTCATTCCTGTGGCTATACCTTCGTTCATATTCACTTTCTTTCATCTTACTCTTTACCCTCTCCTAACACATATTTCAACATTATCTTCAGTGCTGAATGACCTCATAGGTGTCCAGTGCTTGGCCTTTGGCCTAAATTTTATATTCCAGTTCTAGTGGGTCACAGTGATGCCCGAGGTACCTGAGAGTAACGAGAGAATTTTGAATGCCTGGGAATTCTATTTTACATGTTGTAAATAGTGAAAATAAATACTCTAGAGGGCTTTAGTATTATTATTATTAGGAATAAGTCCATCTTGTAGGGCAGTGTCATTATAAATACAATTAGAAGAGAAGACAGTATGTAAGAAGTAGCAGAAGGTAATAGGAAATACAGAAAGAAGAACCGATCAGTTATTAAGAGAATTAAGTATATCTTAGTTTTACCAGACCACTGAGTTGATGAACAGCTCTCCTAGGGCTGGCCAGAAGGATTAGATATTTTTACGTGGCTAATGGGGGAAAGGGGGGGGGGGTGAGGAGGGAGAAGGGGGGGGAGGGGGGGGGGGGGGGAAGGGGGGGGGGGGGGAGGGGGAGGGGGGGGGGGGGGGGAGGAAACAATTGGTTACCTAGCAACGCGACCTACAGCTTATTGTGGGATCCGAACCACATTACATCGAGAAATGAATTTCTATCACCAGAAATTAATTCCTCTGGTACCGCGTTGGCCGAGCCGAGAATCGAACTTCTGAACACCGGATTGGTAGCCGAGCGCGAAGTCCACTCGGCCAACGGGGAACTAGTTAGTTATTAGGAGAGAAAAACAAAATTAGGTATGATTAAAAAAATAGATAAAAATGTCAGAAAATTGTTGGAATATTAGGAGAACTGCACTGCATCTGCGCTTGGACATCTGAGGTTCCAAATGCGCGATAACCTGTTTTTATGTAGAGAGGAGAGTGAACCTTTAACAGACGGGATAGAGGACTTTGCCAGTAAACATATAAATGTGGACCTTTCCTGCCTCCGAAATGTTTTAGAGATTGTCCTCCCTTCCTCCTTAAAAATGCTTGATGGGAGTTTTTGGGGTGTGGTCGAAAAAAAGGGGACATTGAAAAAACTGTGTTTCTTAATAGTCTCTCTCTCTCCCTCTTTCTTTCTGTTAGGATCAAAAGTGAGGGACGTAGAATATAAAAAAAAAACAAAAAAATAAGGTGGAAAGTGAGAATTTAAAAAATAGGTAAAAAATTGAGAGACTTTATCGCATTTTCATATTGGCTTTTAGTGTAAGTTTAGAGAAAAAAATTGTAGAAAAAATGATAAGAGTTGAAATTGGAACAGGAAATAGTATAAACATAAATAAAAAGGGCTTTATTTAGGAGACATCACTTTTCTTATATGTGTGCCGTTTCTAGGATCACACTCTTTCTGCATGAGTCCTGGAGCTACTTCAGCCTCTAGTTCTTCTAGATTCCTTTTCAGGGATCTTGGGATCGTGCCTAGTGCTCCTATGATTATGGGTACGATTTCCACTGGCATATCCCATATCCTTCTTATTTCTATTTTCAGATCTTGATACTTATCCATTTTTTCCCTTTCTTTCTCTTCAACTCTGGTGTCCCATGGTATTGCTACATCAATGAGTGATACTTTCTTCTTGACTTTGTCAATCAACGTCACGTCTGGTCTGTTTGCACGTATCACCCTATCCGTTCTGATACCATAGTCCCAGAGGATCTTTGCGTGATCGTTTTCTATCACTCCCTCAGGTTGGTGCTCGTACCACTTATTACTGCAAGGTAGCTGATGTTTCTTGCACAGGCTTCAGTGGAGGGCTTTGCCACTGAATCATGCCTCTTTTTGTACTGGTTCTGTGCAAGTGCCGGGCATTCGCTTGCTATGTGGTTTATGGTTTCATTTTTCGTATTGCACTTCCTACATATGGGGAGAGATGTTATTTCCGTCTATCGTTCTTTGAACATATCTGGTTCTTAGGGCCTGATCTTGTTCCGCTGTTATCATTCCTTCAGTTTCTTTCTTAGCTCTCCCCTCTGTAGCCACTGCCACATGTCATCGCTGGCTAGTTCTTTAGTCTGTCTCATGTATTGTCCGGTGCATTGGTTTGTTGTGCCATCCTCTGTTCTGTCTGTCATTCTCCTGTCTCTGTATATTTCTGGGTCTTCGTCTACTTTTATTAGTCCTTCTTCCCATGCACTCTTTAGCCACTCGTCTTCACTGGTTTTCAGATATTGCCCCAGTGCCTCTGTTCTCGATGTTGACGCAGTCCTCTATACTTAGTAGTCCTCTCCCTCCTCCTTCCTTTCGTGTTATGTATAGTCTGTCCATATTTGCTCTTGGGTGTAGTGCTTTGTGTATTGTCATATGTTTCCTGGTTTTCTGATCTATGCTGCGGAGTTCTGCCTTCGTCCATTCACTATTCCTGCGCTGTATCGATTACTGGCACTGCCCATGTGTTTATGGCTTTTATCATATTTCGGCGTTGAGTTTGATTTGAGTATTGCCTTGAGTCTCTGCATATAATCTTTCCTGATCGGTGTCCTTCATCTCTTGGTGTTTTATATCCCCTCCTTCCATTATTCCCAGGTATTTGTATCAAGTCTCATCTATGTGTTTGATGTTGCTCCCATCTGGTAGCTTTATCCCTTCAGTTCTCGTTTACTTTGCCTTTTTGTATGTTGACTAAGGCGCATTTTTTCTATTCCAAACTCCATCCTGATGTCCCCAGATACAATCCTTACAGTCTGGATTAGGGTATCTATTTCCTTGATGCTCTTGCCCATACAGCTGATGTCGTCCATGAACATCAGATGGTTGATTCTGTTGCCTCTTTTCTTTGAGTTGGTACCCGGCATCCATCTTCTGTAGTACTTTGTCATGGGAATCATGGCTACTACGAAGACTACTGTGGGGGACAGTGAGTCGCCCTGGAAGATCCCTCTCCTGATATTAACCTCTGCTAGTCTTATTCCAGAGCTTGTAGTATTGTATTCCAGTTGCGCATTGTATTTTTGAGGAAGCTGATGGTGTATTCCTCTGCCCCATATATTTTCAGGCATTCTATTAGCCATGTGTGTGGTATCATGTCGAAGGCTTTCTTATAGTCTATCCATGCCATGCTTTAGGTTGGTTTTCCTTCTCCTACTGTTCTTTCATTACCATTTTGTCTATCAGGAGCTGGTCTTTTGTGCCTACACCTTCCTTCTGCAGCCTTTCGGTTGTGGGGTGGGATAGTGTTTTTTTGTCTCCTCTAGGGTAATTGTATAGCCTTTCACTGATGATACCTGTTAGTAACTTCCACATTATTGGTAGGCAGGTGATACGCCTGCAGTACTGGCTATATTTCCCTTACTCTTGTCTTTTTGTACTAAGGAATGTTCTTCCTTGTGGTCATCCATTTGGTGCATGGTGATTTGAGATACAATGCTGGAGTTGTTCTGCTATTCGTGGGTGTAGGGACCTTGAAGTTTTGAGCCAGTATCCATGGACTTCATCGGACCTGGGGCTTTCCAGTTTGGCATTTTTTTCTTTAGTTGGTGTCTGACTGTGTCTGTCGTGATCTCTGTGAATCTTTGTTTTATTCTCCCTGTTTCTTCTTCCTTGACTTCCCACAGGGGGTTGACTTGAAATGCAAACATTCAACGAACATGTGTTCTTAAATATAAATGAGTTAGAAATCTTATTAAGGTAGCCTTTGTTTTCTCTTTTTCAAGTCTACAAAAAACTTAATGAGTATGGCTCTGTGAACCCGAGGACACCACCCCCCCTAAATAATAATCCTAATTCAATCAATAGGGCTTCATTGCATCTGAGTATTGCTTTAATTAAGCTAAATTTAGAAAAATAATTAAGTGAACCTTGAGGCGTTTTTTTTAGATCTTCAATCAGAATGGGTACACATAGTCACTTACGCAAACATACATACATATTGCATACATGTTATATATATATATATATATATATATATATATATATATATATATATATATATATATATATATATATATATATATATATTTGGGAGCGAACCATGATATGAGTTGTTTGTCGACTCTGCTGTACATATTCCCGTCCAATTCAGGTTCTATACTTAGAAAGGATGTCAACCCGTCTCTACCTGTTTATCTTACGTAGGTTTTAAACAAATAATGATTTATTGCTTTCTTTGAATTTGCAAAACCCCACTAGTATAGATTACTGATTCTTTAAGATTCAGCTGATTAAAATACATTTAATTTTCCAACTGCTAAGTCAGGTATGATCTCATAGAATACTTCAATATATTTCTTACATACTTTGGTTATCGCTCCATTCCTTCACTCCATATCCTGCGTCCTTGAGACAGAGACAGAGAGAGAGAGAGAGAGAGAGATAAAGTTACAATTCCAAGACCTTTTTCTTTACACGTCACTGCATACTCCCCCCTCCCTTCCAGAGCTATACCACCCAGCACCCCCATCCCCCGACATTCTCTCTCTCTCTCTCTCTCTCTAGATGTGACAATATCAAATCTATTCCGTTTGACTCCTCTAATATCTTGAAGAGAAATTCCTTTTGAAGGTGCTACTGCCCGTCCTGTGCGGTTTCTTCCTTAGATTTTCTCAGAAAGTGCAGATTCTTGTAGAGAATAAGGCGTTTTATTTGATTTGGTCAGCGGTGTGCAGGAGTAAATATAACGGATAGTAATAGGATGAGGGAAGAGGCATGTCACAGAAGAGAAGGAGAAAGAATGGTAGATGACAGTGCGCAAAGGGCTGAGAGGAAGACTTAAGTTCCTAAGAAACCTGGTTGGTAAGCATCTATAGGAACTTGGGGCTTCCTCTATGGAAACCTATTTGGCAAGTATGAGGCGCCTCAGTGGCGTGGTTGGTATGGTGTTGGCGTCCCACCTCGGTGGTCGCGAGTTCGATTCTCGGCCATTCCATTGAGGAGTGCGAGAGATGTGTATTTCTGGTGATAGAAGTTCACTCTCGACGTGGTTCGGAAGTCACGTAAAGCCGTTGGTCCCGTTGCTGAATAACCACTGGTTCCATGCAACGTAAAAAACCACCACCATACAATACAGCAAGTATGAGGTAATTGTTCAGGCAACTCTCCTTTATGGCAGTGAGATGTGCACGTTGGACACAAACGAGATCAATAAATATAGAGTGAAAGGGGGCGAAGTTGAGATTCTCAGAGGTGGTAAAATCATTGAGTGAATGTCTTAAGGCGGTTTGCTCATGTGATAGTGATTTTGTTTCTTCAGAACACCCCCTAACGGGGGAAACTGCCTAACTTCATGTTGGAGAAATCATAATAATAATGATAGCGTTGCTAGTAATAAAATAATTTAGTTAATATAATGAAGCTATGAAAACGATAACAATGAAAAATTCAAGTAATATAACAAAGCACTTTGTGACATTCGATTCCATTCTTTGTAGAATATGATAATTATTATTCAGTAAAAAAATAAAAATAGTTAATTTTTTATACTTTTATAATTCATTTAGTCTAGACAACAGTAAAGAGGGGAAAACACAATGGAAGCGAGAAACTTCTTCCAAACTACAAATTAAAACTTCCATTTTGGTATTTTTTGTTCATTTTTTAAACGTGAAGTTTCCAAATTCCGTAAATTAACACGAGACATTTTTTTACCCATTAAAGTCAAGTAATCAGCTAATCGGGTCAGCTCTGTTTCAGGAAAGATTCTTTTATGTTTTTTCTATTTTTCGCTTTTTTCCTTTTGTTTATTTAAGTTTTGTGAAAGACTTATGAAAGGCAGAGGGCGACTCAGTATTTTACCAACTGAAATATTTTTAACCTTGAAGTGATTAGGTATAATGGTCCCAAATGATTTTTGTTTATTTAAGCATTTTTCTTTTAAGGGAAAATTTATTTTTTATGTTTTTATTTTATTTTTGTAGCAAAATAATGATGTGCTAGCCAGTTCCATGACCCCTTCACTACCTTGACTGACCCACCGCAGTTGATTAACCGCCAGATACAAATTTTTTTTCACGTATTAATTATTTTTTCAAAAAAGGGAAAAAAGAAAAAGGGTTCTAGTCATTTCTCTCTCTCTCTCTACTCTCTCTCTCTCTCTCTCTCTCTCTCTCTCTTTCCTAAATATATATATATATATATATATATATATATATATATATATATATATAATATATATATACATATATATATAGTATATACACTACATATATATATATATATATATATATATATATATATATGATATATATATATATTATATATATATATATATATATATATATATTTATATATAGTATATATATCTTATATATATATATATATATAGAATATATGTATAATATAATATATAATGTTAAATAGTGAAAGGACATTTGAGACAATACGGGCTCTTGCGATATTTATCGGATTTGTAGACGAGAAGAATGTGACCTGTGACCTGGACGTCTGTTATTGAACATTTTTCGCGTACATACGATCTTTTGAATGTCTTAACAAATCTTGCATGTGGAAGACTTGTGTCTTAAGGGTTTGCTAATTCAGCAATTGGAGTACGGCCACCTTTGGTCCAAGTTAAGTATATCTTAGTTTTACAAACCACTGAGCTGATGAACAGCTCTCCTAGGGCTGGCCCGAAGGATTAGATATTTTTACGTGGCTAGGAACCAATGGGTCAATTAGCAACGGGACCTGCAACTTATTGTGGGATCCGAACCACATTATATCGAGAAATGAATTTCTATCACCAGAAACAAATTCCTCTGATACCACGTTGGCCAAGCCGGGAATCGTACTTCGGACCACCTAATTGGCAGCCGAGACCTTTAGTCCAAAAACATGGGAGAATCGCGTAGATGGGCGGAAAGTTCCGTTCGTTAGAGCTGTAGTTCGAGAAACTTTAGTGGTTTGGTGGGTTTGAACCAGATTTCTATGTGACCTCAGTGAAGTGTATGTTCGTTTGTACATGTGAAAAACGCTTGGTGCAGCAGCACGCTCTTGTGAAAACAGCGACTCAGCGGCGTGGTTGGTATGGTATTAGCGTCCCACCTCGGTGGTCGCGGGTTCGATTCTTGGCCATTCCATTGAGGAGTGAGAGATGTGTATTTCTGGTGATAGAAGTTCACTCTCGACGTGGTTCGGAAGTCACGTAAAGCCGTTGGTCCCGTTGCTGAATAACCACTGGTTCAATGAAACGTAAAAGCACCATACAAACAAACAAACGCTCTTGTGAAAGGCAATTCTTTGCGAGGTGAAAAGCCATAGCTACGTAATTCCATTCGCTGAGAGTGAATAGAAACTTAGGAAATGACTAACTTTTATAAGCCTTCCTTTACAGAGTAGATTATTTTGGTGAATAATCTTTTAGTGGGATTTAACATTTATCTCGTGTAGCTCTGTGTGTTTGTAGATTGGGTGAAAGTTGTTCTCTTTGGCTGAATGTTTCAATGGAGCCATGACTCAAGTGAGGTGAAACCTTAATCTGGCATATAGCCCCTTGTGGGAATGAAACTGGGGCCGAAGTGATTTTTTTTATACAGACCACAGACTTCTGTATTTCGTGGACTTTGGGATCTTTGTAGGAAGCGGAGTTAGTATCTATACTTATGGTTTATGGCAGCAATGTTATTCTTTCGGATGTAACGTGATTGGGATCAGATATTCAATGATCTTTCATTTACTGTTTGATTTTTTTTGTCACATTTGCTGAATAAATGTCTATTTTTTATATTCTTGGCTTTGATTAATACGCATCACTTTAGTTGAAGATTTTCTTAGAATTCATGACAGAGAGAGAGAGAGAGAGAGAGAGAGAGATGAGAGAGAGAGAGAGAGAGAGAGCAAAGGGAGGAGAGAGAAGGAACAAACTGAAGACCATTTCTATATATACACACACATACATATATCTATATATATATATATATATAATATATAATATATATATATATATGATATACATATATATAGATGTATATGTATGTGTGTGTATATATAGAAATGGTCTCAGTTTGTTCCTTCTCTCTCCTCCCTTTGCTCTCTCTCTCTCTCTCTCTCTCTCTCTCTCTCTCTCTCTCATACACACATATACAATACATATGGTACGCCTTTATGTATTGTATATAATATATATATATATATATAATATATATAATATATAATATATATTATATAATATATATATATAATA
>NC_087213.1:10000-20000 GCF_015104395.2 Macrobrachium nipponense | reverse complement strand
AAATGTTCGATTACAACAGAATTTCATCTAAATAAAAGGAGCCCATAAAAAGACCAAAAATATAGAGAGAAAAATATATACTATATTTCAGAGGCTGCTGCTCCCTCTTCAGGTAGTTGAATGAGAAAAGTTTTACAAAAAGGTGGTATTTTTATACCAAGAGAGATATCCACAGTAAGCCAATTTAGGTCACCCCCGCTGATAATTCTTCCTTTAATCTTCTTAAGCGTTGGTTGAATAAAAATCTTGTCGATCACATCTCAATCCCATGCTCCTTTTGAGATGTTCATTACCTGCCTCTCTTTTATTAAGGCCGATTCCATCATTTGACTCTTGTACCGGCAGTTGCTGCTGTAAATTATACATGACAAATTCCAGAGTATTCTATGGTTATGTTCATTTATATGGTTGAAAATAGCTGAGTTCTGTTGTCCATACCTAACTGACCATTTGTGTTGTATTAATCTCTGGGGAATCGATTTCCTGTAAATCCGATGTAAGATTGGTCACAGTCCTGGTATGGGATTTCATAAACTCCTGTGTCCTGGGGGATGTCTTTTGTTGGATGTTAATCAGGAATTTGGCTAAGGTGTTTGGGAAAGTTAATGCAAATGGAAAAGGGTTAGATTTTCCGAGGGTCTAAGTCCCCGTCTAATCCTGTCTAGGTGAGGAATTTTTATTTTATTGTTGGGTGTTATGTCTGGTCTTGTCTTGAGGGGGTCGGTTAGAAAAATTATGTTGCTTCGTGGATGCTATCTCAATTATATGGTCAGGATACTTTTAAAGACGAAAATTGCTTACAAATTAGTTCAAATTCTTTTTCCAGGAAATCTGGGGAACAAATTCATAAGGCTCTTAAGAACAGGTTGCTGGCTACACCTATCTTGATAGCAATGTCGTGATAGCTAAAGTAGTGAATGTATGAAAGTGAGAATGTTGGTTTTCTGTATATGGTAAATTTGTATTCTGTCGTGTCTCTGATTATTAAAACATCAAGAAACAGAATTTTGTTG
Organism: Macrobrachium nipponense; assembly: GCF_015104395.2. NCBI lineage: Eukaryota > Metazoa > Arthropoda > Malacostraca > Decapoda > Palaemonidae > Macrobrachium > Macrobrachium nipponense. The sequence continues at coordinate 18,987 of NC_087213.1, read as the reverse complement.
TCAGTTTCCCATTCAACTTTAAATTTGATGCTGGGCACTAAGACGGTGACTCAGACCCTCGGAAAAAATCTAACCTTGTTTTGCATTTACTTACCCAAAAACCTTAGCAAATCCCTGATTAACGCCCAACAAAAGACGTCCCCCAAGGACACAGGGAGTTACGAAAATCCCATGCCAGGACTGTGACCAATCTACATCGGATTTACAGGAAAATCGATTCCCCAGAGATTAATACAACACAAATGGTCAGTTAGGTATGGACAACAGAACTCAGCTATTTTCAACCATATAAATGAAACATAACCATAGAATAAACTGGAATTTGTCACGTGTAATTTACAGCAGCAACTGCCGGGTACAAGAGTCAAATGATGGAATCGGCCTTAATAAAAGAGAGGCAGGTAATGAACATCTCAAAAGGAGCATGGGGATTGAGATGGTGATGACAAGATTTTCATTCAACCAACGCTTAAGAAGATTAAAGGAGGATTATCAGCGGGGCCGGGTGACCTAAATTGGCTACCTGATATCTCTCTTTAGTATAAATACCACCTTTTCTGTAAACTTTTCTCATTCATCTACCTGATGAGGGAGATAGCAGTCTCTGAAATATAGTGTTTTTTCTCTCTATATTTTGGTGTTTTTATGGCTCCTTTTATTAGACATACATACTATATATATAATATATATATATATATAATATATATATATATATATATATATATATATATATATATGTATGTATGTATGTTATGTATGTATGTATGTATAACTGAATCACGAAAGTTTGGAACGTGATAATCCATAAATAAATGTATAAGCCACGAAGGAAAAAATAAACAACTGAGTTTCTGCAAGATCTTTCGACGTTGAACGTCGAAATCTTGCAGAACTCCGTTGTTTATTCCCTCCTTCGTGGCTATGGCCTTTTATATATATTATATAATATATATAATAATAATATAATATATATATATATATAATATATATAATATATATAAATATAGTCATAGTTGCAGTGCCTGGGTTTAAAGCAATAATACCAAATCGAATATTCTGGATTCTCAAAATTATTCCTTGTGCGCAATCTACACCTTTCCTGACTAGTGGCACGTAGACTACAAGCTGTAAATGAGAATAAAACCCCTGTTAGAACAACCAGAATTGCTTTCCAAAGATAAGGAATGACTATTACATGTATTCCTTCACAAATTAATATAATTCTAAAAGGGGCAATTAGAAGATATACAATTACCGGAGCCCTGTCTCGCTTCGTGGCACTTGTAAACTTTAATATTCACAATATCAGTGCAGTGTCACCAAGTTGCAAGCAAAATACTTATTCTACCGGATCACTTAGATGCATGCAAGTACAGATCGAGAACTTAAAAATTAGCAACAACTCATCAGTACTATGTCGTGGGGAACTATAAGCAAGAGTGAGCATCACTGGCATTCAGGGATATGGCACCTTGAGATTGGCACTGGCAAAGTGAGGTGAGTGGCACTGTTGATCTACAAGGGCAGCCACCCAGAGGGGCAGTCGGCATGAATATGCAGAGTATTTAGCAATGAGATACTGCTTTTTGCTAAGGGTAGATTTACACAGCCATGCAGATGTGAGGAGGCGGAGTCAGGACGCGAGGGTCCGATGACAATGGTGAGGGACTAGGTCAGGTAAAAAAGGGACTAGGTCAGGTAAAAAGGGGCGAGGTCAGGTAGAAAGTTGGAGTTATGCCAGGGGGGACCTCCCGTGAGACGTGTGAATTTTCGTGACTTAACAGGAAGTTCTTGGTTATATATATATATATATAATATATATATATATATATATATATATATATATATATATATATATATATATATATATACAGTGGAAAAGGAGCGCAGGTCCCTAAGGTGTAGGCGACCTTCTCGGATTGACATCGGGCAGTAGCTAAAACTGATGGGGAGATGAACAACTAAATAAATCATTGTGGAAATATCGAGGGGACAGCCATTAGGATATTTTCCATCTTCGTTTGGTGTAGGAACACAAAATGAGAAATATACAAAGTTAAGAAATTCTCAACGGGCCTTAAGCTGATAACAATACGGAAGGAAATTCTGGACTGGGTTCTGACACAAAAGGTTGTTACTCTACTTCTCGCTTTTCTTTCTTCACAGTTTAACTTTTACGTTATCGGTACGAAATTATTTCCTCAAGGGGATTCAAGTTGGATAAATATAATAATATATATAAGTACAGGTAAATCCACGAGGGAAATTGAACCAAAATGGAGTAACGCTGCAAGGCTTTTCGACTCTCGTCCTTACTAAGCAGACTGATATAGATATGAAAGTAAGTTTACTAAGATAGTTTGTATAAGTGACAGATAGTGATTATACGAGGTTTCTTTGTAAACTCCTTCATATTTATATCGGTCTGCTTAATAAAAGGCTGAGAGTGAAACGCTTTGCAGAGGTACTCCATTGTTTCACTTTCCTTCGAGGCTTTGCCTTTATCTATATATTCATCACGTTCCAAATTTTTCATGATTCAAGTTATACATACATACACACACACACGTATATATATATAATAATATATATATATATAATATATATATATATATATATATATATATATATATATATATATCTATATTATATATATATATATATATATATATATATGTATATACATATATATATATATATGTCTATATATATATATATATATATATATATATATATATATATATATATATATATATATATATATATATATATATATATATGGTATGTATGTATGAATGATGTATGTATGCATGTATGTATGTATGTATGTATGTATGTAGTATGTAGTGTATATACAGTATATATATATATATATATATATATATATATATATATATATATATATATCTATATATCTAATAAAAAGGAAGCCCATAAAAACACAAAATGTAGAGAGAAAAGTACTATATTTCAGAGACTGCTGTCTCTCTCTTCAGGTATATGAATGAGAAAAGTTTTACAGAAAAGGTGGTATTTATACCAAGAGATTCGTCCACAAAGTAAGCCAATTTAGGTCACCCGCTGATAATCTTCCTTTAATCTTCTTAAGCGTTGGTTGAATGAACACTGCGTCGACGATGTCTGATGTCCAATTCCCTTTTGAGATGTTCATACCTGCTTCTCTTTATTAAGGCCTGATTCCATCATTTGACTCTTTGTACCGGCAGTTGCTGCTATAAATTACACGTGACATATTCCAGTTATTCTATGGTTATGTTCATTTATATGATTGAAAATAGCCGAGTTCTGTTGTCCCATACTAACTGACCGTTTATGTTGTATTAATCTCTGGGGAAGTGATTTACCTGTAAATCGATGTAAGATTGGTCACAGTCCTGGCATGGGATCTCATATACCCCGAGTCTTTGGGCGATGTCTTTTGTTGGACGTTAATCAGGGATTTGGCTAAGGTATTTGGGTAGGTAAAATGCAAAAGGGCTTGGATTATTTCCCAAGGGTTGAGGGTTACTCTCTTAATCGTCTCCAGTGGTGGAACTTTTTATTTTATTGTTGGGTGTGTCTCTGTCTTGTCCTTTAGGCGGGGTCGGTAGAAAATTACGTTTGCTTTTTGAATTGCTTTCTCAATTATATGGTCAGGATACTTTAAAGATGAGAGTTGCTTGCGAATTAGTTCAAATTCTTTTTCCAGGAAATCTGGGGAACAAATTCGTAAGGTCTTAAGAATAGGTTGCTAGCTAGACTTATCTTGATAGTATTGTCATGATAGCTAAAGTAGTGAATATATGAAAGTGAGAACGTTGGTTTTCTGTATATGGTAAATTTGTATTCTGTCGTGTCTCTGATTATTAAAACATCAAGAAAAGGAATTTTGTTGTCTGTTTCCCATTCATCTTTAAATTTGATGCTGGGCACTAATGCGTTTAATTTTGAGAGGAATTCATTAAAATTACCCCACTTATTATCCCAAAATGTTAGTATGTCATCCACGTATTGCCTCTATCCACAGCATGTTTTTTGGGTTTTAATTTCGGGCATTTATTACTGTAGTTTCAAAGTATTCCATGTACAGATTGGCTTAAAATAGGCCAATCTGTACATGGAATACTTTGAAAACTACAGTAATAAATGCAATAAAACCCAAAAAACATGCTGTGGATGAGATACGTGGGAGGTAAAGTGAATTTAGATATTAAAGGATATTTGTAGCTGAATGATATATAAATGGATCACGGTTCGATGTGATAATTATTCATAACAAAAGGCCTACGTGCTGTCAAACGCTCGAAATTGGCTAACATGGTAGACGGGGTTCCATATCGATTCTAATTACGAAAAGCTCCCGCAGATCGAGGGTGATTTGTAAGGTCAGAATCTATATGAAACTTATAGCGTCTCCTGTTTGGCTGATTGGAATAGGCGTCACTGAGTGTCCCTGATTTTCGGTCCCCGTCCACTTGGACGGTGGTTTCGATCCCATGGGGGGAGGACGAAATTCAGTTATCAATTAAAAAATTCCCCTTCGGTACCAATATGTAAAAATATATCCATTTTGGGAGGTAAACAGGTGAATTCTTACGATATTTAAAGGATATTTGTAGCTTGTTGAATTGATATATAATGGATCACGGTTCGATGTGATAATTATTCATAACAAAAGGCTACGTGCTGTTAAACGCTCGAATTGGCTAACATGGTAGACGGGGTTCTTATCGATTCTAATTACGAAAGCTCCCAGATCGAGGGTGATTTGTAAGGTCAGAATCGATATGAACTTATAGCGTCTCTGTTGGCTGATTGGATAGTGTCACTGACTGTCCTGATTTCGTCCCCGTCCACTTGGACGGTGGTTCGATCCCATGAGGGGACGAAATTATTATCAATTAAAAAATTCCCCTTCGGTACATATATGAAAATATATCATTTGGGAGGTAAAGTGAATTTAGATATTAAAGGATATTTGTAGCTTGAATTGTTATATAAATGGATCACGGTTCAATGTATTAATTATTCATAACAAAAGGCTACGTGCTGTCAAACGCTCGAATTTGCTAACATGGTAAGACGGGGTTCCATATCGATTCTAATTACGAAAGCTCCCAGATCGAGGGTGATTTGTTGTTAGGTCAGAATCGATATGAACTTTATAGCGTCTCTGTTGGCTGATTGGATAGCGTCACTGACTGTCTGATTTCGTCCCCGTCCACTGGACGGTGGTTCGATCCCATGGGGGGACGAAAATTATTATCAATTAAAAAAATTTCCCCTTCGGTACATATATGAAAATATATCATTTGGGCGGAGGTAAAAGTGAATTTAGATATTAAAGATATTTGTAGCTTGAATTGATATATAAATGGATCACGGTTCAATGTGATAATTATTCATAACAAAAGGCTACGTGCTGTCAAACGCTCGAATGGCTAACATGGTAGACGGGGTTCCATATCGATTCTAATTACGAAAGCTCCCAGATCGAGGGTGATTTGTAAGGTCAGAATCGATATGAACTATAGCGTCTCTGCTTGATGGATGGATAGCGTCACTGACTGCCCTGATTTCGTCCCCCACGTCCACTTGGACGGTGGTTCGATCCCATGGGGGACGAAATTATTATCAATTAAAAAATTCCCCTTCGGTACATATATGAAAATATATCATTTGGGAGGTAAAGTGAATTTAGATATTAAAGGATATTTGTAGCTTGAATTGATATATAAATGGATCACGGTTCGATGTGATAATTATTCATATATATATATATATATATATATATATATATATATATGTATATATATACATATACACACACACACACACACACACACACACACACACATATATATATATACTATATATATATATAATATATATATATATATATATATAAAATTTATCTACAGAAAAATCTTGATACAATGGTCCATATAACTTAAAGATCGAAAGTAGGGAGGCAGTGGGCTAAACGATTAAGAAAAGAGTTAAGTAAAACTGTAAGAGATAATCAAAAAGAAACAAAAATACGTAAAAAAAAGCAGCTAGAGAGCCCGATAAAAACCTTTTAACACCAAAATAACGCAACGGAACAGATAGCTGATGAACAGTCGCGAATAAGACATTTACCAGCCATTCCAAAGACAACGTCAGGGAGAAGCGAAGAAAGACGGTTTAGAGGGAAATTACTCAGAAGGCCTCTACCCAACGCAACGCCTTTGATCGTCTCTCGCCTTTCAAAGGGCGGAAAACCCATTGGATTTGGGAACAGTAGAGCGTCTAAGGCAAGTCACGGGCTATAAAAAGGAGATGGAGATATAAGACGAGGAGAGAGAGAGAGAGAGAGAGAGAGAGAGAGAGAAGAGAGGGCAAAATCCTACTGCACAAGAGCTATATAATTGTTGTATCGAATAGAGTTTAATGAGAGTGTTAAAACCGGGTAATTTGAGAGAGAGAGAGAGAGAGAGAGAGAGAGAGAGAGAGAGAGAGAGAGCAAATTTCTACAGCACAAGAGCTAAAATATAACTGTTGTACCATTTGGAAATTTTAGAGAGAGAGAGAGAGAGAGAGAGAGAGAGCAAATCTACAGCACAAGAGCTAAAATATAACTGTTGTACCATTTGGAAATTTAGAGAGAGAGAGAGAGAGAGAGAGAGAGAGAGAGAGAGGAGAGAGAGAGAGAGAGAAAGTAAGCGAACCCTATAGCACAAAAGCTAAGTTAATGTAACTGTTGTGACGTCCGAAGTTTAAAGCGATTGTTAAAACCGTGTAATTTTCAACATCTTTTTTATTTTTATAATAAAAATGATATTAATAAATCATTAAAATTAATTAGGATGGACCGTTTGTTTAAAACTGCGAAAACCAATTAGTTCTGTTTATACAAAATTCGTGTCAAACAACTACCCCTCCTTTTTTCTCTATGTGGACGTTATTTTTCTTAGTATTTCATAACTCCGATGGATTACTTGTGAGTTATCTGGTTTCGCAATAACATGAAAAAGAAGTCCATCTTCCATTTAAATTTGAATGATAGGATTTGGCTGGGATAGATATATAAAAAAACATCCTGAGGGAACAAAAACTATTTGTGTCACTAGTGAAGTAAAATACTCTTTGACGATAGGAAAATGTATCTGATTATAGATGAAAATGCTCTCTCTCTCTCTCTCTCTCTCGTCTCTCTCTCTCTCTCTCTCTCTCTCTCCTCTATATATATATATATATATATATATATATATATATATATATATATATATATATACATGTATATATTAATATGTGTTTGTGTTATGGAAATGTAGAAAAAATAATACCCAACGCCAAGGTATTTAAAAGGCCAAGTAAATAAATGAACAAATAAATAGATAAAATCTGAATATCTGAAATCACTTCCAGGACGAATCCTCCAATCATTTCGTGCCAAAAGATTCGAAACAGAAATTCCTGAATTTTGTCCCTTTTCGCTTTCCTCCATACTTCCAAAACACTGAACAAGACTCAATAACTGATAAAGACTGATAACAGCTGGGCGGTTGTTTGCTGAGGAAAGATCCGATCGCAACGAAACCACTTGTCGGGGGAGGCGAGACAGCAGCGCTGTGGAAACTTGGAAAGGAGGACTGGGGACGGTGGAAATGGCTTGGAAGTGTTGGTTTGGGAATGACAGCAGTTGTGGTTGTAGGAGGTTTTTGGGGAGATAGTTATTAATTCTGGATTGTTGTGGCTGAGGTTGTAAGAGGTTTTAGATAATGGATTTGGGACTTCGCTATGTTTAAGAGTTGTTATAAGGAGCAAGAGGTTGTTGCCAGTTGGTTTGGGGTTGAAAAATGGCTTGGAAGTGTTTGTATGGGAATGACAGCAATTGTGGTTGTAAGAGGTTTATGGTAATGGATTTGGGGAGCTCATTGTTGGTTGTGGGTTGTTGCATGTGGTTGGTGCCAGTGGGTTTGGAGTTAAAAAGGGGTTGGAAAGTGAGGTGCAATTCCACCGCTGCAACATTTTGACAACATGTGGCATGCTGCATGGTCGCATATTCCAAGTGTGTTTCCACCAGTGCAACAGAGGGCACCATGTAGCATGCGACAGATGGCAACATGTTGCATAACCCGACGCATGCATCAAGGTTTAGCGTGTTGCTAGTGTTGAACGCCTTCCCACCAGTCATGGAAAGGATTCAGTGTTGAAAGCAGCAAGATGAATTGGTCGCAAGAAAGAACGTAGAATTTATAGAAGAATACAGGACATTTGCCGTTCTATGGAACACATGCTTGACAGAGTACAAGAATCATTATGCTAAAATAGATGCTCTACCGGCATTAGCCGAGAAATTTAACTAGTTACAAAAGAAGATCAAGAATTTGCGTACTGCTCACGCATGTGGGTCGGTTGGAGTAAAGACTCTCTCTCTCTCTCTCTCTCTCTCTCTCTCTCTCTCTCTCGATATCGTACTAACGGTCGCAAGTACCCTCCTTGGGCATTTCTCTCTCTCTCTCTCTCTTCTCGATTTTTTAAAGGAGAAAATGACGGCGTTGGATATTTAACTTATTATGTTACATCCTTGAACAATTTCCATAATTACAAATTTTATGGCAGCTTTGTGCAGTAATTTATGTGTGGTTTTTTAAATAAGTAATTCGAGTAACAGGTCATTTTTTATCAGGTGTCTTTTGTAGGTAGTGCAGTATTAATAGGTCACAGCAGCATCTCTTGCAATTATTGTTATATTCAGAAAATTCTACAATGTGCTTGAGCACACGGCACTAAATATATATTGCAGTAGCGAACATCTGGTGATATATTGTGTTGACAACTGGAGAAGTTATTGTTGGCTTGGTGGTAAAGGTTTCGTGGCATTCAACAGTCAACATAGGATGTAGCATACTACAAGCATCAACGCAGGCAACGTGTCTCCTGATTGAAAGCCACATTCAACATATTGTTGAAAGGCAGTTAAGTCGCATGCTACATGTTGC